>NC_087221.1:4192797-4240297 GCF_015104395.2 Macrobrachium nipponense | reverse complement strand
CTCGCTACATAGCGACTCCGCCAAGTGATTGGCGAATTCCCGTATTAGATATAGAAAATCAGGAAAATTATTTTTAAAGGGTTCGGGAGGAAGTGTTTTTGTTTGGATAATGTCGACAACACTTCTTCGGACCTAGAGAGAACACATTATAGAGGATTTACCTTGAAAGAAAGGCAGGACAAATCAATCGTATATATACGTATTAAACGTCACGTTCAAAACATCTGCTCCCCGTATATATACGTACTAAACGGCTCGGGTAGCGTTGGCGTGCTACGTATACATACATACTAAACGGTTAGTTAATAGTATTTTGTTTACAAGAAATCTCCATATTGAGAAGAGTAACAATGGAATCGGGATATTTCAAGTCGGCAACGAGGTGGTGGTTATGATTCCTTCATCGGAAGATGTCGCATGATCGCATCTACAGTTCAGCAACAAGGGTGTTAGGATACACCTACAGGGGTCACAAACGCTTAATAATGTCTCATGCAGAGTCGTTTCGAAATGGCTCATGCACTTAGCCAGTATCTACAATTCTTCGACAAAGGTGTTCATGGAACATCTACATGAGACCATGAGGCGGTTAAACTTCCGCCTACACTGGAGACGGTTACGGTTCCACCGCTAGAGGATAACGATGGGGATGAATTCTTCTTCGACGAACGCTACGTACAGTTCCAGTGATTGCTGTTATAGTAGCTATCATGATGATCAAAATATGTGTTATAAGAGCTATCAAACTTCTTTGAAACCGACGGAGTAAGCGAACCCCAGCAACAGAAGTAGCTCTAAATCATGTGGCAAATTAAGAAAAATTATGAACTAGTATATACCAGTAGCCAATGCAGTGTGCGACAGGAGTGCACAAAGGACTAGCGAAAGGGAAGTGCAATGTGAGACACATTTTATTGACGAACTTTAATGTAAAATTGTCTGATAATTATGGTCTCATTTTCAGATGGATTCGAAGCCACCATATAGAAAAATGGGTTCTCTCCAGACGGTTTTTCAATTTGATGAACTATGAATGTTTGGACAGAAAGAGAATAAATGGGATACTTAATTAAATATAATTTTGAGAAGGATATGATAGTTTAACGATTCCTTTTCTTTCTTTTTAGATATTCTTATCCCATCTTATTCCATTTTCACGTTAGCTACTTTGGGAAATAAAAAGTATATTTTTGTAACAGTGGGAGTTTGAATTTGCCTAGATTTGATATTTGATTATAAGCTGGTTTCAGACGGCGACTCTTACAAGGAAGCATGAAAGGTAGGTCACATTACCAGTTTGGGAGTTTTTTTTCAATTTGTTTAAACTTAAATTCATATGGACAAAAAGAAAAGTAATTCAGAACAGGTATTTATTTATGTTTTTCTCTGAGTATTTAATATATTGTGTGGCCTCCATCTGCCTGTACCACAGCCTGCATTCTTGAGGGGTATGATTTCAGCAAATGGCAGAAAAGCTGAAACTCAAACTCCATTTCCCTGTGCACTTTGGTTACCTCTATTAGGATACTGCCAATGTTTTCACACACATTAAGGTCAGGGGAGCTCCCTGGAAATTCACTTGACGAGAAGGTATCGATACCACTGTCTCGAAGCAGCTCCTGTGTTTGAAGAGCCTTGAAACATGGTGCCTTATCATGCAATAATGTGATTTCTTCAACAGATAACACATTTTCAGAATCTATGAGGAAAGGAAATACTCCACCAGTAAGCACATTTTCTCTGAAGTATTCACCATTCCATGACTGTCCTTTTTCTTTGATGATCCACATTAACCGTTTGGATGTGAAACAGAGAAAAATTCCCAAACATTCAGGAAATTTCATAACTTGGCGATAGCGTACATCATCGCTTATATCATCCAACTTTGCAACCCAAATGATGTCATTTTTATGATTTAGCTTCCTGGCTGTGTAAATGAAGAATTCATCTGATGTAGCAACATGGAGAAAGTCATCTTCATCCCAATCTTTAAGAAATTAACCACAAAGCTATGCACAGTCTTCTCTCTGTTGCTGAGTGATGATGGGCTTGCTGATAACATGAAATGGATTGATACCAGATTTTTTTCAACTCACAATATACAGCACTATAACTTATCTTCTTTCCCCTTTTTGTTTCTAGTTCAAGTGCCAATTTACGTACAGACTTTCTTGGTCTACCCACTGCCTCAGCTATGATGTTTTTTGACTCTTGAGAAAGGACTTCAGGCCTTCAAAGATTTTCACTCTTTTCGCAATGACAGTCATATGGATTTTGTATCCACTTTCCTTTAATGTATTTAGCTATCTAGTAACTTGAAATGAAGGATGCACCAGCATCCCTGGCCTCTTTGAAGGTTATAGCCCAGATTCGGGTATTGTGTATGGTGCTATGAGCAAGCCTTCTCCCCCTAATGTAGCCATAAGATTTCTCCAGGTTTATAAGAAAATTAAAGAAGCCAAAACAGTGAAAATGACAAAAGCGGATAAATCTAATGCTGTGGTAATAATGAATAAAAGTGACTATGTAAGTAAAATAATGGCATTGCTAAATTGTACTGATACTTATACGAAACTGAGGTCTGATCCTACACAGACAGTGAACTCCCATTTTAATAATCGAATTAAATCTATTCTGAAAGGCTTGGATTATTTAATTAAACACCTATCAGCCCAATCATTAGTTCAGTGGGCTCAGTTACGTATGATTTATCTAAATGGCTTGTAAAAACTCTTACTCCTTTGGTAGGAAACATTTCTAACACGATGGTTAAAAACAGTATTGATTTTATAAACAAATTGAATAGTTTAAATTTGAATTTTTATTCTAATATTGTTAGTTTTGATGTTGTCTCTTTATTTACAAAAGTGCCTTTAGGTGATTTACTTGAATATTTGGAGGATGAATTAGAACATCATGATATTCCCTTAACTGTCACAAACCTCACTAGTTTCATAAGGTTATGTATCAAAGATAGTAAATTTTGTTTTAATGGGGAATTTTTTGTACAAAAGTTTGGCATGGCTATGAGTAACCCGTTATCTCCTGTCCTTAGCAATATTTATATGGATTTTTTAAAGACAAAACTCTTGGCAAGAATTTTGCCCCAAAAAGTTATATGGTTTAGGTATGTGGATGATATTTACTGTATTTGGCCAGTTCACGAAAATCTCCAGGAATTCCTTAATAATCTCAATAATTTAGTCCATTCCACAAAATTTACTGTAGAGGAAGAAAGAAATTGTAATTTGAATTTTCTTGATGTAACTGTCCATAGAAATGATAGAAGTTTCACCTTTTCAGTCTTTAGGGAATCATTACTACTTCAATCACCATCAAAATGTTAAATTTTCTGTTTTTTCTAGGATGTTCCTATGGGCTTTACGTGTCTGTAGCCCACAGTTTATTGACGCTGAAATTAAAACTATTAATGATACTGCATTGAAACTTAAATACCCAAGGACTTTTGTAGATGTGGAATGGAAAAGAGCTAGAAAATTTTTTTATTTAACTAAAGACAAACTTGAATTTAGTAAGCATAATATTTTAAAATAACCCAATGATGAAAGGTTTTTAGATATTCCTAGAATTTTAAAGCTTTTTAACATAAATGTTGTTTTCAGTAATATTAATGTCTAGAGTTTAGTAATAAAAAATTCTCCTAAAGATCTTCCAGGCTACATATATGAAATTCCTTGCAAAAAAGTGTGATAAATTCTATTACGGACAGACCGTTAAATCTCTTTTATAACGTCTAAAACAGCACCAATATTCTGTGACAAGTGGGCAAATATCGAATGCATTATTCGTACATATGAGAGACTCAGATCATCCTATTAACTGGAGTCAAGCAAGAGCCTTAATCCCATGTAATGACACAGTTAAAAAGGAATTATCAATGATCTTGTTTTCATCAAGTCAAATAATGGAAATATTCTAGATTTATGTCTTGGTTTATTTAAACTTGATACCTTCATAATGAAAAAAGTTGTAGATAAATATAAGCAACAAAATTAATATATTCAGTTTTTACATGTTTTGAACTGTACGGATACTTTGTAGTTTCTGTTATGGTTAAATCTATGTTTAGGTTTGTGACCGTGTGATACCCGATAATCCTGGATTATCTCTTTAACTTTATCCTTTTGACAATTAACTATCTGGTATTTTTTATCTTGTTTACCAGATAACTTTCTCTCCAATTGTATTTCATTCGTTCCTTGACAATGTCTTAGTAAACAGGAAAGCACTTGGATTTCTGACTATCATTTTCCTGGTATATATATATATAATATATATATATATATATATATATATATATATATATATATATATATATATATATATATATATATATATATATATATATATATATATATATATATATATATATATATATATATATATATATATATATACGTATATATATGTGTGTAAGTGTGTTTGTGTATTACTAAAATTTTTAACTTTAAATCATTTTTGTTATCAAGTCGAATATTATATTTTTTCCAGTTGGCAATATTTAGTGTTAATTGAATTTCATTGTTATTTACTTTGACCAAAAGTTATATTTAACTACATGAAAAAAATGCTAGATGTCTGATTTGGTTTTCATTTGTGCATTTCATCTATATGTTTGCTGAATTTCACTGGATATTTTTTATTTAATTCGCCTTGCTTTCTAGGCAATCAGTTGTAAAGTTTTTATTGTGTATATAAATTCTAAGCTGTAATTGAATGATAATTACCTGTAAACACATGCCTTGTGAGGAGAATAAGAAAACATATTATCTAAAGGTACAATGGTATATCAACCTACGTGTCATAAATGATATTTTGCTTATATTGAACGTGGCTGACCTACAAGAACACAGAGAAATTCGTCAAGCGAAACCAAAATAACGATTACCTACTGAGTTAAAAAGTAAAACTGCGACTGAAAAGCCCAAAATTGGATGTAACGCACTGCATAATCAAAACTTCAAGATCCAACCTCCTTTGTAATCAAGAACTTTATTCTTCTTGCTGCTACATTTCGTTCTAAGGCTGCGTGCATCTCATCTACGGTCCTGGGATCACGAGGCAGTTTTAGTCACGCATGCAAACAGCTGGGTTCCATTTTCCAGTGTCTGAAATATTTATGCACAAACAGTCCCGATTAACGTGCTTGTGTGTGCAAATATTTTTACATCAAATTAACTACCGATGCCTGTTACATGTTTGTACTATACGTATGTTTGTGCTTGGTGTATGTATATCGGCAAGCAGAATAATCAATTATAAGATAATATATAATGACAGCAGATATGTGTATACAGTAATATATATCTAAATGGAGAATAAATATCGCAATTTAATATATAACAGCAAAAATGAGTTGATTATATTACAAAAGCATTTCAGACTCGAAGACACTCCGTACTTTACTTTGCATTACATACAGGTAAATTTTCTAACCCCAGTGATTTAAATTCCTTTCTTTTAAAGATATTTGATTTTTTATATTATATTATATTATATTATATTATATTATATTATATTATATTATATTATATTATATTGGAGTCATCTTATGTTAGAATAAACTTCTAAAGAGAAAAATTTCTGATGCAAATTCTACCTTGCTTTGAAAGGAAAGAATTTGCATTAGTAATTTTCCTTTCTAATATAATGTATGACATAATGTAATATAATATAAAAACGCAAATGCCTTGAAAATAAAGGTAATTGAATTAATGTGGCTTGAAAATTAACTTTTATCTATTCCAAAACAAAGTACGAGTGCTTATGTCTAGAATGCTTTGAGATTAAAAAATCTTTTTTGCCTGCACAGCATGTAAATTTTGTAACATAATCAACTTATTTTTACTGTTATTTATTATTGCATTGTGATATTTATTCTCTATTCCAACATATAATATACTTACACTTATTCGCTTTAATTATGAATAACCTTATGCTTATTATGCTAACTATTCTAGTCATTCAGGTATATGAAAGTTGACCAATTGCTACATTGACTAAAAGAAGGGGTTCCTCAGTGATTACGCTAGTCACATTAGACATACAAAAACAAATGCAAAAAATCAGTGAATACACTTCCAAGACAAAAAAAACTCAGTTAATGATAATGTATATTTTGTCCTCTTGCTCTTTTCTCTCAACTACCATTGCACGAATCTCTTGATCCTTTATTATTTGTAAGAATATTCTGCTTTGGATTCTGAGAGAATAACCATAACCACAGAATAAACAGGAATTTGTCACATATAATCTATGGTAGCAAATGTCGGTATAAGTGCCAGATGATAAAGTCAGCCTTGATTAAACAAAGACAGGTAATGAACATCTACATGAGCGTCTGGGATTCAGATATCACAGACAAAATTTTCCTTCAACCAACGCTGAAGAAGACTGAGGAGAAATTACCAACTATGGTGAGCTAGTAAAACAGCTATCTATGGATGAATCTCTTGGTATAAATACCGCCTTATCTTTAAATTTTCTCATTAATTACCTACCTGAAAGGAGAGAGACCGCAGTCTCTTACATATAGTACCTACTTTCTATATTTTGGCGTTTTCATGGGCTCTTTTATTATCATTATTATTATTATTATCTTACACACACACACACACACACACACACACACACACACACACACACACACACACATATATATATATATATTATATATAATATATATATATATATATATATATATATATATCATTATATATATATATATAATACACATCACCGTGATTCATATACATTCATCAGGCTACAAATGAGGCCTCACTTGTTGGCCGAGTCGATAATGTCACTGGAGTCCTGATTTCTCCTCAGCTCTCTGGGCGCTGGCTCGAACCCACGAGAGAACGAAATCATTATGGAAGTTAAAATTTCCCTTCGGTTAACATATACAAAAATGTATTAATTCGAGGTAGAGCGAATTGGATGTTAAAGAACATTTGTATCTCGAAGAATTGAGATCTTAATAGAAAAAGGAAAAGAAAGAATCAGATGCCTTTTGTCCTAACCTTTCAACATTGATCTATATACCCACGGCTTGTTTGTGCAAGACTTTCATATAATCAAGAAAAATGGATTGGGCAAAGATAAAGTTCAGGATATTCTAAAATATTTCATTGGTAAGGGCGTAAATTTTTGTAAAGAAAAAACAGAGAGATTAGTGTGATCGAACCACATTTCTATTTCCCCTATGCATTTCCCTTTCTTTTTTTCCCTCTCCTACTCTCTGAAACAGGAAAAATTCAAGTCTTTCGTTTCTGCTTCCTTCACTTGTGTCCAAGCGATTATATATAAACCTAAGCAATATAATTTCTTCTCCATATTCGATATGCAAGTGAAACCAGGTATTTCAAAGTTCTTCTTTCTTTTATCACATGGAGATAGCACGGTTCCATTTGCAATCTAATCTCTGAAATCCAGAAAGAAACAGATATCTCAGGGCCACTGTAAAACCACAATGCATTTCTAGACTGAATCCAGGTAGAACCCCGATATTATGGTATTCTCTGTTGTCGGATGCATAAGAAATTCATTCCACTGACTTTTCTCCTGAAGTCAACTTTCAGCAATTGGTACAAGCAGGCGAGTCTCACCCAAAGCATTTTCCCTGAGTTCAGAATCCCTTGGTTGGAAATCTCTTCGTGGTGTGTTGATGGTAGATGAATCTCTTTTTCCTTCTGTCAATCACGCGTCGTCAAAGACAAATATATTGCACGTATATTGCATCATTTCTTTTGGCTGTGTATATTTATATGTGTAAAGTATTTGAAAACTATTTATAATTTATACAAAAAAATAAAAACAAATGAATATTTATTAGGATGATTAAAGATTTCTGTAATTCTTTTAAGTCTAAAATCTTAGACTTATGTATGCAAACGGAATTAATATTTGTCGTACTCATCGTAAAAAGCCTTAACACTGACATAATCCTAAAACATTCTGTAGACACACATAGACACACACACACACGGAGTTCGGATAAAAGACTTAGTTATATGATTCCGCTTTGTAAATTACAAGGGAAAGAGATCAGGTAGGAATGGAGACGCTTAACCTTTGGCACTAATAAATAATTCTTTTACAATACCAGACAGGATACAATTCTGGTTCTGAGTAGCTTCACAGTGTGGTAGGAAAAAAAAATGAAAATTATATATATATATATATATAGATATATATATATATATATATATATATATATATATATATATATATATATATATATACTATATATATATGCTAGTTTGAAATAATGGCTAATTTATCTTGTTTTCATATAACATTTACCAAATATTTATTTATGTAGCTTTAGAGTAGATGATTTACCGAAAAGGTGTCTTTAAAATATGAACTTTCGTCTATAAAAAAAAAAATCGCAACAAAAGTACGTCATTAATTTACTGTGCAATGAAATGTAAGATATATCCCATAAAAAGATCAGATAAAATTCTATCCGGAGTGAGCACCTACTCCAGTAAAATCTGTATCAATTGAGGCGTAGTCATCAGTGCTGTAGAGAGCAAAATGCAATAAACTGGAAGGAAAAAATAAAGTTCATTTTTCATCGTGATCCTCGACTGCTGAAAATATTAAACCCTATAAAATCACAATACAAACGTTACTGTAAGAACAGATTAGAGTATAGATCTTACAAAGGTAGTAGAGTAAACTTGGTTTTCCAAAATATCCATTGGTATGGAAACATGGACATATCACCGCTATCTGTTCCCCTTTAGCTTTGGAATATTTTGAAAAGAGGTTCAATTTGTTTCTCAGATTTTTTCTAATATTTTTCATCCTAATTATCTTTTCAAAGATTCGTATAGTCAATGCTGCACATATGAAAACTGACAGATTAGTAACTAACTGTACGTAGAGATAAACGTTGTTACTTATGCCATGCAAAGTTAAAGTTAAATCAGAAATAACTGCTACGATGATGCAGAGGAGACCATTAATAGATAATACAACTATTTCGACGTAAAATCTTAATCATTTAGTGATAACTATGATAACATAGCATCATTAGCAACAATGAATGTGGTTAAAAACAGTAAGACATAAAACGTAGAGAGAGGGAGGCGTCTCTAAATACAAGCAAATCCAACAACGAAATAAATGCTTGTTCAGTCCACCGATATTTAATTTTGGACTCTCATGACATTTCAGCTGAACCCTCATAAAAGAGCGATTGTTCTGGGACAAAGGAAAGGTTGATTACAACTTTATAGCCATCTTATGGACCTTAGATTTCAATCTATTTATCATACTCTTTCTTTAACGCAAGAAAAAATATTGAGATGACAATTCACAACATATGCTGTATAAGAGAGAGAGAGAGAGAGAGAGAGAGAGAGAGAGAGAGAGAGCGAGAGAGAGAGAGAAGCTGTCCATTGCATCACGTTGATATGCGGACCTTGGTGATTGAAAAACTCGCATATATATGTGCTGAAAGAGGGGAAAAATAATGATGTTATGTAATTGTTTCTGGAAAGAAAATTTATTCTAGAAATGGAATAAGGTTTAGTGAGATTTATGGACATTTTCATATCAGAGAAATTAAATCACTTACAGCTGTTGGATGATAGTACGAAAGTACTAAATATCTACTCGTGCAGAAAATGGGAGTGATGAACTGCATCATATTTGAATGTTCCAAAAAATTTTTTTTTAACTCCTTTCATCCATTCACACTTTTCCTGAAATGCCGAACGTATATACCAGCTTATTAAGTTTATGTAGATAATGTTAGCGGACTTTATTCTTTCCTTGGATGTAGTTTAAGAGGACCTAAATGTCACTGATATGAGATACAAGAAGGACTGAAAATGAATGATGTTCTCTATGTAGTTAAGAGATTAAATATTCCCAGATAATTTTATCCTAAGCTTTCATTTTTTAAGCGAAGTGAGCCATTTTCAGTTGAGACGCTTGGAAATGTAAGTGATAATTAAATTAACAATGTGAATGTTCAATTTACGTTTTTCCATTTACTTCAGTCTTGTTTGCTTCATCGAAGCTGATGGCATTTTTAATTAGATATAAACAATCACTAATGCAATATACTTTAAGGATAAGGAAAGGAAGTATTCAATTTTCCAACTATCAGTCGAAATGCTAGCTTTTGAATTCGCTGCATTGTCCAGCAAAAATAGATTCAATTGTAACTAGAACAATAAAACAAAGTCTGTAACGCTGCTTCCCTTCGGAAAAAAAATCATTATCTCTTCCAGTCCCGGATTTGAAGGGATTCCTGTTGTTAACTATTACAATAAAAAATAATCACGGGAATATTTTACATGTCTGTTGCCACAGCGCCCAGCGGTAAACATGTGCTGATTCGGAAGCCAATTGAAAAGCTTCTATAATAGGCCTTTTCCCTTCCATATATGATATGTGAGTACAATTATTTATCGCATGCAATAAGGACGGAATTTATGATCAGCTTAAAAAAGGGATAGGTGTTTGTGGATCTGTCAGAAATTATGAATTAAGGGTTCACAATTTTCTTTTAGAGCGGATGTGAACTATAGAGGCTCATTCATATACCCTCGCACAGAAAAAAGAGAAATTAAAATTAAAATGTTCTTTTACGAATATCATGTCAGACTACGTTGCCCTGCACAGGTCGTCTTTTAAAATATATGAATGGTGCTTTCCTTTCTTGTAGTAGTTACGTAATTTGATGGAGGATATATTTTGTCTCCATAAAATGATGTAGCCGAAGAAAGCATAGTTATAACCGTTATTGTGGTGAGAGAATCTTTTCGAAAGTAATGTAGATTTCTGTCGACATTTAACTTCACCGAGAGAATGAGGAATACGAAAATATACCATCATATTTAAAATAGGATATTAAAAAAAGACGTGAAATAATTTTCATATTAAGAGCTTCATTTTAGATAGTCTTGAAAACCCGCCCTCTGGATATTTTCCTTTATTCGGAGGTTAAATCATTTAAGAAATAATTGGTGGACTTCAAATCACACATGGAAAGTGTTGTAGCACGACAGAATGGTAACATCTAGATAATTATAGGTAATTAACTGAATGTGGCGATGGAGGCCTGGTAAAGGAACATGTCACGTTGGAGTGCCAAAACTTTAGATGCATATACTCCTATATCACCCACTATTACACAACGCCATGACCAACAGTTGCTGTTTGAAATTTTTACACGTCTGACGAAGTTCAGAAAATCAGCATAACTGTTATATCAAAACTTACTGCAAACGGTATTTCTCATCAATCTGGAATATACTCGATGTAAAGGAATATCTATGATGTAAATTTGTTTGACATTAGGAACTAGATTAGTTTCGAAATGTCCCTAACTTAAAACTGCAAGGATGGTGGAGATATATGGATGGTATTTTTGCTATTCTGCAAGGTGATGAAAATGAAATAGAAACTTTTCTAGATGAACTCAATAAGTTTGATAACAATATTCAGTTCACTTTAAAGAAAAGTAACAATAATAAACTGCCCTTTTTAGACATACTCATAGAAAGAAAAGAAACAGGATATGAATTCAGCACATATAGAAAGCCCACAGTCATGATATAAAAATAGGAGTTCTAACAGGTTTATTTCTTAGGGCAATGAGAACGTGTGACCCGTGCAAGATAGAAGGAGAAATAAATTACATCAGTAAAAGCTTCGATGCATTAGTATACCCGGAATGGTTCATAAAAAGGGCACTCAACAAAGCTAGAAATTTTTTTTACAAAGCAAATGTAGAGAGTACATGGAATAAAGAAAACAAGAAAATAGTTTCCCTCCTTTTTATTCTTAAAATTAAACAAATCACTTCAAAAATGAAAGAAAGTAAATCTAAATTTGTATATACCTTTGATAATACCGTAAAAAACAAAGTATGTCAAAATAAATTGGAAGGAGAAGACAGTAATACAGATGATGTAGCGGGGGTATACATAATCAGTTGCAACAATTGTGGAGACAGATATGCGGGGGAATCAGGTAGGAGAATAAGGACGAGAGTCCAAAAACATCGAAGGGCAGTACAACTTAACTCTCAGGGGAGTGCTATAGCTAGGCATTGTTGGGAAAATGACCATAGGATGGATTTCAAAAAAGTAGGCTTATATATAAAAGCAACAAAATTAGTAACAGAGGGTAGTAAGGTGCACTCATCAGAGAGATTAAAGTAATAGAAGGAAACAAAGATTTTACCTCAGAAGATCCCATAAGCCGAGCTTTGATATCAAAAGAAGCTAAGATTGACCCTGCTGACCTGGAAATTAGGTTTCCTGCCCAACAGACTTTTGGTGACCACACCCTTACCGCAAGGATTAATCCCATTGACCATCAGCTCAGGATATCAGAGCGACAAGAGGGGATTGGCAACTCTCAAGGAAACCAGAACAGCCATCACAAAAATGACAGCTCAACGAGAAGAAGTTCCAGAAGACTGATGGGCCTTGACCCAGGCTAACATCCCAAACATCTCTTGAAAATGGGCCACAGACAGGAACAAAGTACTCGAGTGTGTAGTAAAACTAAATGTAAATACTTAGAAGTAAACAAGTTACAAAGTGATTTTGAAGGTTTCTTTTTCAATCTTCAGAAGAAAAACTGAAAGAAGTTTTTTTATAGTTATTGTTGATGAGCTTACTAGGTTTGTTGAGATTTTTCCATTGAAAGCCAAGTCTGGGTAAGAAGTTGCATTCAACTTTTTTCATGGATTTGTCTGTCACTACGGTGTGCCAGAAATACTTAAACTGATAATGGGCGGGAATTTATGGATAAGACTCTAGAATGTCTTGCAGAAGTTATGGGGATAAAAGAGTGACCATTATCCCATATAGACTACAAGCTAACGGGCTGTGTAAAAGAGCCAACACGAAAATTTTAGAAGCGCTATGGGTTACTGTAGGTTTACGGTAATGACGTAAATTGGGATCGGTATATAGCGCAAGTCCGGCATAGCATTAATATTAAGGTTAGTGATACAATAGGTATGCCTCCGACTCAAAACATTTTCCATTCCCTCTAATTGTGATGATACAGTTAGGTCCTTGGTCTCTACGGCTAAAGATAGGTATATGCACTTTAGCAGAAATATGAGTCCAAAACGCAAGAGATGGTTGACAGAAGTAACTCAAATTCAGCTAATGTTAATACTGCTGTTGGCGACAAAGTTTTTGTGAAAGACAACGTCCGTAATCAGCTTAACTATAAGGTACGTCCTAGGTTTGAGGGTCCGTTTCGAGTTGCTGATATAGATTTGTTATCTTAGATGAGAAAACAGGTTCATCGAGGCTGATGCACATATCTAGATTAAGAAGACAAGGTAATAATGTTCAAATGTAATGATTTTGCATTTTTATTCTCTTAGCGCAGATTTGGTTTTGAATTATTGTTTTTTTTCCTCTATCTCTCTCTTGGTACACATCGGAGATGACTTGGTGAGATTTTGTTAGTCCTTTGCTTATGAGCTTTTTTTTTCTTTCTTTTTTCTTTTTTCTTATGGGTTGCTCTGTGACATGTGGGAATTTATGCATATTTACCATAGAGTTATATGGAGCGTTTTAATGATTTGGGGGAATTGGTTTTTTTATTTCACATGTGGGTATTGATGAAATGGAGCGGAATATTTTTACTATGGGGGGGGGGGGGGGGGGGGGGGGAGGTATCGATAGTATGGTGGTTTGGATAAGGTTGGTCCTTTTCTTTGGTTTCAACATGTGAGGTCATTTTCTTGGTTATTGGGGATGTTTGTCGGTTTGCGGTTTCCTTTTAGCAGTTTGATGTTTTTCAGGGAGAATCCTATTTTTGCTATGATTTTCAGTGTTGTGGTCGTAATTTATTATTCGGTGAGTTTGTATTTTGCATTTATTATTTTATTTTTATTGCTTTTAGGGCTTTTGAATATTTTGAGTGAATTCAGTCGTAGGTTTCTTTTTATGACGCCGTGAGTTCGTTCAGAAGTTGTTTGGTATATCCAGTTTTGGGCACGTGAATTTTATTTTTATTATGTTAGTTGAGTAATTTCTCAGTTCATGGTTTTTATATTTTCGGGAGATGTTTCTTTGTTGTTTTGTGGCAGTTATCTTTGCAGTTGCAGATTATATGCAGTGACAGCCTGTTAGGTTTAGAGTTGATTCTTGTTTTGTTGACTGAAGACTGTCCACCGATTTTATGATGATATCCAGTCCTTCACGCCTTCAGTTTTCGAGAGGAAGCTTGTCAGATGGCGATTAGCAGCACATCTACAAGTGGCACGTCTTCACTCGCCTTATTTCGTTTTGAGGAGTTAGCATGCGCCGAGGATTCGAACGCGCCTTGCTCAGCATAGGTTTGTGTAAAACAGGCCATCTATGAGCTGGAAGTCCTGGGAGTTCAGCTATGAAGGAAAATACGTAGAGTATTTTCCCTCAAATCACCTCACTCGCGAACAATCCATCACCACAAACACAATACTGAGCACTGTCGATTCATCATGGTAAAATGGTATTTACGTCAGAAAATAAACCTAGTTTTGCAAAAATGGATATTTAATTACATTCGTTATCTATTTATTACCATTATTAATTTCCCATCACATATCCGTTCCATCCCAAGTTTTTATATTTTCTTATAAAAAATTGAACTATTCATAAGAGAAGGTTAAATAAAAGGCCAATTAAACTTCATCTTTATTTGTTTATATAAAAATAAAAAATAAAGAATAAACTAATATTAATTTTTAGAATACCTCGTTAAATTTTCACTTTGAAAACTCTAAGCTCGAACGTTATATTTTTACTTTTGCGTTATTCTGGCATGTCGGCATTTGCCCTTAGACCATTGTCATTTGTTGTTCGTTATCATAATTCCTTGAATGATTCACATTTAGTTCAGTGGCCGTAAGAATATTTATATTCTAATCCTTTTTCTGTGTGTTTTCTTCTAATTTTATAAAAACTATTTTGTATGAACTATGGCTGGGCAGGAGCCAGCGGTTGTAGGTGGACCGTGCTCCTGGTATATATAGTTGATAGATAGATGTGGTGAATAATGACATTCTTTGAAATAATAGATATCAGCATTAGCTCTGGCCGAAACAAAAGTCAATGTTCTTTGTTAAGAAGAATCTACTGTCTCAGAGGTCGCACTGACAAAACCTGAGTTTGCATGGAAGATTCCTCGAACGTTGTGTTCGTGTGTGCGTTTGTTTCTGTGAGCGGAACCAGTGAGAGATAAGTGTTATTTAAAATAGATTACCTTCCTAACAATGAGAATATAAAATGTAGAAAACTCTATTATATGTCGATAAAGAATTGTGAAATAAATGATGTGTTATTACACAATCGGTTTTTGCACAACGAACTCGTTCACTCCATGACGTAGGCGATCGGGAATAGTTTTACGATAATGCTCGTCCGTTTGTACGTCACTTTTTACCTCCACTGTATCATATGAGCTTTGGAGCATTATTCACCCAGCTTGTCCTTGAAGAGGGAGGGCTCGTGACAACCACACAAAACTATTATCATGGACATCAGAGGTGAGAGTTGCTGGAACTTACATTAATGAATTCCTTTTCATCATCTCAAACTATATGAGGTGACATGTGAAGTGGCAGAAAACCTTTCTTTCTCACGAGCGATTCGTCAGATATCATTATCATTCCGTTTTTGTTCACTTATTGGTGAAATGTACCATTGCCCTCTTTATGAGATTTGTTATTATTTTGACAAATGTGTTCATAAGAATTATATTTCGTTCTGATGGGAACTCTTTTGAATTGTCGCTTTGTCGGCGCTGTGAGCCGGATTATTACCTAGTTTTAATAACACTTACAGTGTTTAACGTGTTGAAGAGACTAATTTATTTTCTGTATGATTATTCTATTTTTTTGGAATTCATCAGAGTATGGCGAGAAGTGTTCCCTTTCATTTTGTTTCGCTTGTGGGAATGGTTCAGTTTCCCGGGATCTTGTTGTAGACAGTCTGTTTTCTGCGTCGAGTTTTAACTATTTCAGTCTTTCATTTGATTAACTTTCTAGCTGTTTGGCGATAGTTAGAATTTTGCTTTTCCTTTAGAGAAATAAAGTTACTTTGAAATTCAGAGTTTAATTCAGTGCCTAAATTAATTTTTGAAGTTGTCTTGTAAGTTGATTAAAGATTTTCAGACGCCACATTACCATATCCACTTTTGTGCATCCCCTAGGTATGTATGTATATATATATATATATATATATATATATATATATAATATATATATATATATATATATATATATATATACATATATAATATATATATATATACACCATATATATATATATAGATATATATATATATATAAGATATATTATATATATATATATATATATATAAAATTATATGAGTAATGTCACATTACCGTGATTCAATGTTACATTCATCGAGCTACAATGTCAATTTTTAATATCTAATTCGCTCTACCTCGGAAATAATATATTTTCATATATGCTTAAACGAAGGGGAATTTTTTTTCCCTTTTTTCTCGATAATAGATTTGCCTGGTCCAGGGCGCAAACCCAGGAAGACATTTCAAATCCAGGAACATCAGTGAGCTTTTACCTACCCCACCACCGCGAGAGGCCCAATAAGTTTTTATATCATCTCTCACCCTCAAATACCTTTCGCGTTCAGGTAATTCTTTGTTGTAGTGCTTTTTGACAACACATAGCATTTACATAATTCATATCACATTACCGTGATTCATATACATACATCGAGCTACTACAATGTCCCTTAATATCTTAATTTTCGCTCTACCTCGAATTAATATATTTTCATATATGCTTAACCGGAGGGAGGGGGGAATTTTTTTCTCGATAATAGATTGTTTGCCGGTCCTGGATTTGAATGTCCTTCCTGGGGAGGGTTCGCGGTCCTAGGACAAGGACAAATCTATTATCGAGAAAAAAATTCCCCTTCGGTAAAGCATATATGAAAATATATTAATTCCGAGGTAGAGCGAATTAGATATTAAAGGACATTGTAGCTCGATGTATGTATATGAATCACGGTAATGTGATATGACTTATGTAAATGGCTACGTGTTGTCAAAAAGCACTACAATGCTATTGGAGCCGAGGCGGGTTGATGTTGTCTCCAAACCAACGAATTACCTGAGCGCGAAAGGTATTTGAGGTGAGAGATGATATAAACCTTATTGGGCCTCTCGCGGTGGTGGGGTAGGTAAAAGCACCTCACTGATGTTCCTGGATTTGAATGTCTCTGGGTTCGTGCCCAGGACCAGGCAAATCTATTATCGAGAAAAAAATTCCCCTTCGGTTAAGCATACATGAAAATATATTATTTCCGAGGTAGAGCGAATTAGATATTAAAGGACATTGTAGCTCGATGTATATAAATATATATATATAAATATATATATATATATATATATATATATAATATATATATAAAACATATATATATATATATCTATATATATATATATATA
Source organism: Macrobrachium nipponense (assembly GCF_015104395.2). Lineage (NCBI taxonomy): Eukaryota > Metazoa > Arthropoda > Malacostraca > Decapoda > Palaemonidae > Macrobrachium > Macrobrachium nipponense. Next base: position 4,222,797 of record NC_087221.1, on the reverse strand, counting down.
ATATATATATATATATATATCTCATATATATTTATATATATATTTATAAGCACTGTAAAAGTTTCTTATATGTCCCAGTAACCATGTTCTAAAGAATATTAAATAAGTATGATTGAAAGTAAAAGAGGGTTTAGTAACGGGCAGTGGTTGATAAATTATGATTAAAACTGTGGTATACTAAAATTATTTTAATAGTAAAGAATAACTCCAAATTAAAGGTTGTCCGAGTGATCTCAAGAGCAGTCAGTGAAAAGGAAAATTCGTTTTCAGCTGATCTTTCTTGGCCCAAGTTGGGTAGACATCCTATATTCTTAGCCACAACGAATGAGCTAAAAAAGTAAATATCCTCCGACAACTGCTACAAAGTGTCTAAAAATAGAATTCCTATCAGGATCGCCAATACATTTCATGAAATTTTTATCAGTTAAAATTTCTCTGTCCATGTATTATCATCTCCAAACTCTTGTGTATCTATTTGTTGGAAATTCAGTATTTTCAGAAATCTTATTCATCCCTATTCTTACAAAAACAAAATTTTTTTTATTCTTTTCTGATAATGATATATAGAACGGTTGGCTATTCAAGATGGAACTATTGTAGTTTTTTTTTTAACTTTTTTGTTCTTTAGCAGTTCATTTTATTTCTTTTCAATAATCAAGTGAAAATATGATAACTGGTAAGGAAACGTCTTCACCAATAAGACTTGCCTTTGAGAACAGTGAATTCATATTTTCAACACTTTTTACTACATAAACAAAAGTGGCGTTGTCATATAGCATGTCTAGTGAACGCAGGGGGCAAACGTAATCTCTTCCGCGACTGTACCTTCGGTGTTGGGAAGGGCTCCATAGTTTAGGTACCAAAGCCCGTACCTTGTTGAAAGGTCTGCCCAATGTTTTTGACTGACTTCCGGTATTTAGAGGGTGCAGATTTCAGATCTGAGTGATGCCACACTGGCACCCTTGAGGGTTTTGAGATATTCAAGATGGCCGCCAATATGGATGCCGCAATATGTAAATATTGAACTTGTGATCATTACTTTGATAAATTATTATTATTATTAGAGGTATATTTTATTAGGATTAACAAAGAAGCGAATAACTTGTGCCAGAATGTATATATTCAATATGAAATATCTCATTTTATCATTATAATTGCTTCAAAATGACCAATAATAGGTTTTCCACATGTTATCAATTAACTTTTAGCAATAAATATCTCAGACTATTCATTTCAGGCAAAATTCATGTAATACCCAGAAAGATGAATTATAATTACCAGACATTTGAGTATAGAATCTAAATATAAAGCAATGAGAAAAAATTATTATTCAACTTCGTCATTACTGTACGATTTTTAAAAAATGATGCAAAATATGTTTTGAAATGCTATATAATTTTTTGCTTTGAAAAAGTTTTAATATGCGCAATGTGGAGGAGGATATACTAGTCTTCGGTTTCTTCTATATTCTCTTCATTGACATCACTGCCTCTGTCATCACTCATGTCCCGTTTTGTCCAAAGATTATAGCAGTTCCCACATTCACCACAAGCGCAAAAGATTGTACAAGATAGCTGACTATTCATGCAACCCCACCTTCGAGGTTTGCATGACTCATTACCAGAGCATCCACATCGAATCATCTGCAGAATCTCAGATACACACGGAAAGGTGAGCTCGCTTAACATTATCTATGAATGTATCAGTGATTGGTGCCAAAGACTTCAGTGCTAGCATCCTAGTGACCTTTTTGTTACCTGTTCTTGCCAACCACTCCTGATAACGAGCCTCTGACAAAGTGTTTTCATGGCAACAATGGCACGTGACACTAAACTTGCTGGTTTCATCGACAGCACTGAAGTCACTTTGTTCATCTCCTAATTTTTATCAGTATATGCTAACAAACCTTCAATTATATCCTGATGTTTGGTCACGGTGTCAGAAATGCAGCAGACCTATCTCTTAGCACTTGTTCCTTTTAGTTACAGCAGGAATGTTGATGTTAATATTATGGTAATGGTATGCAAGATGGAGGAACACATCAGTGTCATCACAAATAACTTTGATTGAATACCCTCCTTCTCTTGCAAGATGAATCATCTGTTGTACAATGATAATATCTGCCTCTTCATGTGTAGTTTCGAGAACATATCTTGACAAGCAAGCTCCTTGTTCAACCTGAACTGGAACTGGGTTATCTCCTGAAAGGACTAGCTTGTGTTTGTAAGCTTTATGAGATGATGGTAAAGATGATATCTTTGATGGCAGTCGGTGGCAAATAAGTTCAGTCAGTTGCTTGTTGTATGTAACATTGAGGATTACACTCTGTTTTGGTAGGGACATATCTAACAGTTTTGGTAAGAGCATATCTAGCCTCAGTTGGTACTGTCTGGTAATGCATCCTGCGCATCCACTCCTTATTCCATCCTTAATACTGTAATCATAGTACCAGTCAAAACCTAAATGCATGTCATTCTCACTGACCTTGCGCATGATGTAGTCAACAAAGCTATCAATGTAGTCAGAGATGGTTCCTTTTGATGGCCAATGAACTATCCATAGTATTGCCCATCCATCAATGAGTAGCACTTCTTGAATTAGTAGATCCTTGTAGTTTGAGCGACAAAATTGCTTAACCTATAGATTCATCTTTTTATACTGATTTTGTCTTTGTTATTCTCATAAGACCATTATCAACAAAAATTGATGCTGGCATTGGAGCAAGTTCATGATTAAATACTACATGGTTCAAATCAATGTCTCTCGATGCCAAAATACCCATTACTCTGGAGTATATCAGAGCAGTGTCAAATATGTATGATGGACCAATAGTAATGCTCTTCTTAGTGTCAGACAGTGTTTTAATTCTGGTTCGAATCGGATTATGGAACTCTGCTGGCCGTGAGTCCTGAAATTCTACCATCTGATAATTTCTGATGACAACTGCTTCATCAACATCCAGTTGCCCATACTTCACATCCCCAGAAGCTATGTTAACAAGGCCACCTTGATGTTCATCTGGACTCAAAGGATCAATGAAAGATGACAGCTTCTCATGGATTTTCTTTCTTTCAGTTTCGTCAGCATTTCTGCAAGTATCCGACTCCTCCTTGTGTGAAATAACATGCACCTGATTATAGTTTTCTTTCAATTCAATAAGATCTTTAACGAGGTGGCTGCAGTGGTGTAAACTAAGTGTCCATCTCTTCATGGCAGCTAGTTTAAGAGTAATGCCCACCAGTCCTCCAGGGCCATGGCCATAACTCACAAATGTGGTCTCTATGAACATATCAGACCACATCACGTTCCAGAGGCCTGCTTGATGCCGCAATACATGTTCTCCATTCATGAAAGAATTAAGGACCTCCCTTGGCAGGTTGTTCATGGATTTCAAGTAGTATAAGCCATACCTAGCATAGTTAATGTGGCCAGAAGTAAAGCTATATGGCAACACCATCTTCACTGCCCTCAGATGAAGGGGCCATTCTTCTTCTCTCTCTCTGCTCTTATAAAGAGCATCATCATTAGCATTGGTTTGATTGAGCAATCAACCCATGATTTTGTTGTCCTGCTCTCATTTGGTCTTGTGTCCAGTAACTGTAACATGTCTTCACAACTCTGACACTGTTGGCTCACAGAGCAAGGAAGTTCTTCTACATCCAGCCGAAGAGCTCTAACATTTTGTGGAAATTTCTTTCCAGATAACATTTTGATTACCCCTCCAAAATTGTGACATATTAAAATTCAAATTTTTTGCACTTGGGTCCAAAGTTTAACTTCCTAAAAACATTGAAAATATATTTTATAAATATAGGTATCATATATCATATCATCAATATTTCTTATTTTATTCTATATAAACAAACAAAATATAAAATTTAATAAAAAAAAATAATTTAGTATAATCATGATAACCAGTTATTATCTGCTCATCAGAGCATGAAAATTGGTCCTTGTAACATGATCCTACCAAGTTTTACCTTTTTAAAATGGCAGTTTAGCCAGAATATTGTCAATAAAACCAAAATTACAAAACATGGTGGCCATATTGGCGGCTATCTTGGATACCTCAAAACCTTCAAGGATGCCAAATTGGCATCATTCAGATTTGAATTCAGCAGCATCACAAAGGTCATGAAAAAAATCTTAGTTTGATACCCGGACTACTAGGGATGTTAGCAGTAAAAAGATGCAGCCAAATATCCCTAGTGAAGATGAATTTCTATGGCTTACCATCTGTATCTTGCTTTAGTGATATGAAGGTGGAATCTCTTGCTGATTTATGTCCACCACTGGGCTTGTTTATAACAAAGGCTTTTGTAGCACAGGAGGGTAGTGACGAGGAGAGCTCAGTGATTAGGAACTGGTATAGTTCTTTATAGGCAATCCTCTCCTCCTGCATCTCTACTTGGTGCATGATGCAGGGTAATAGTGTTGGACAATGCTTTGAGGATGTATCCTGCCATTTTCTTTGATATTAAGACATTTTAGAGGTGGAGCTGTATCTCACCCTACAAAACAAGATGGATAGATCAGTTGTCTAGGTTGGGGCAGAAGGAGATTTGACATATTCACTTTCCTACTTTCATCTGATGATATCTTAGGTATTTAATCTATTAGTCACCGAACTTTGGTGTGAGAACTGAGCTTCGTATCTACCATGGTAAGTAACATTGTTTTAATAACTTCAGGAGAGAGGTTGCCAGAACTGAAATGCCATATTTAGACAGCCTGTTTTTTTTTTTTTTTATTCTTTTCTACTAGGTGGGGATATATTTAACCTGTATATTACTAGCGATTTGGCTAGAGTATCATGCCTTTGTCAACCGATTTCAACGACAAAGAGCTTTTGAGTAAAAGCAGCCAGAAGTAAGTGCTTTTGTTATGTAGGGCATGACTGGAAACCATGTTGTCTACCAGGTCACTCCAAGGGGTCTCCTCTGTAAAGGAAATTCTACCAGATACCCAGAGTACACAAATTTATTGCTGGGAATTTACCCAGTTTGGTAGTGTGTAGATGTGGAAGAGGTGTTGCAGACTGCATGGTTCTGGTGACACAAATATGTGATTGTTAGGTGCTCTGTGATTATCTGTTGATCTTTCTAGCTAATTCTGATGTTACAGCATAACATGAGCCTCTCACTAAAATCAGTAATGACACTTAGAATTTATAGTGATTTGCATCTACTTGGAAAAATAACAATCGAAAGAACATTAAGTTTTTATTTTTTTTTTTCAAAATTATGCAGGATAATGGGCTGCAGAACTCATGACTAGGGCAATTGGGTAATTATCATATCACACAAAGTGGCAACAATGTAACTATTATTATCTCTCTACAGTTACCGGAGGGTGGTTGGAATTTAAAAAAAAGCAACATTTGTTATTCAAAGGTCGTTCCTCATACCATGAGACCCATAACCTACCATAGGAAACTTTATAATTGTATTCCAAGTCATCTACACTTCCTAGGAAAGTAAAGTCCTGGTTGTACTGTCACGACAGTAGTTCACTCTAGCTGGAGCGACCAGTTTATTATAGTGTGCTATATATATTCCTCCCTAGGGGCTCACAGCCCTCCACAAAGCATTCTTCGGCTTTGGGATATGATTTATTTGATATAAAACGATATGCACATCCCACGGCTGCATGGGGTTATTAATTGTATAGCTGACAAAAAAGCTTTTGAAGTAGCGCAAAAAGTTTTGCCAGTATGTCCATCAGTATTGTTACTCCAATAATATAAATGCATTTGCGATAACCAAATGCCTCTCTATAAAAAAATATCCTTTATATCTAACAGTCCATAAAATAGATATAAAAAGACTTTCCATAATAACGCTGTATCGATAATCTAATTTCAAATTCTAAAAAAGAACAGATCTTTTTTTGCACTGACTATCGTATTAATCGGATTTAATTGCTCAAAAACATAGAAACTAATTGAGATAGAATGCATCAGAATTTTTTAAATTGATTTGATAGAAAAAAGTATTGGACTGAGTTGAAATATTCATTAATTCAATATATTTCGAATGGGATCTGTTTTATTTTATTTTATTTATTTATTTCCTTACAAAAAAAGCTAAAATATTGAAATTATGAGCATATCTGATTTCAGTTCAGGTTAACGTAGTTTATGAAAATTGAAATAAAATTTAACAGAAACATGGTTATCAAAAGTGATATGCAATAAGGAGTACTAACTGTTTAATCAAAATTGTCTCTTCATATTAAAACGGTAATTTACAAGAAATTATTTCATTTTCGTGCTTGACAATCACATTTCAACCACTAGTGAAATAAATATTTGCAGAGTACACATAGTTATCGAACATTATTGTTACGAAGGGAATTTTTATTGTTGAAAGGTTGGGGGGGGGAGGGGCCGGGCGGCGGTTGTTAAATAGTTGGGGGGGGGGGGGGGGGGGGGAGGGGGCCGGGGCCGGGGTTTTTTTTTCGTTAACCTGATACCTCTCGTCGCAGGTAACCATAATTTAATTTCATTCATTTCTTCAATGAATTCCCTTTCAAAATAATCTTAGATCACAAGCAGAAAAATTCGTATACTCATTCTTTGAAGGACAATTTGTTCTTCGGTGTCAAGCTTGGAAACTTTCCCTTGAATCAGTTTTCACTGAATAGTGCAATCGTTTTTCTTACAAGTTGGGTAAATGGCTCCTTCCATGAGTAGCCTCCATTCATTCACAATTCCCCTTCATTTTTGTTCGTCAGGCTTTTGTTCGTGAGAACAATTTTCTGAGTTATTATTTAGAGAGTTATGATCCGTTTCTTCAACGACTGGCTACAACTACAGGTCTCTTACCTCATCAACACGGATTATTTGATTAAACACTGAGGGAATGGAGTTTCTTTCATTTTTCAGTAATGAATCAATCTCAAGGAAATAAGTTACTGTGTTTAAAAGCATCCCGTGGTTTTCTATCAATGGGGAAACTATACCTTTTATGTATAATCAATCAGAAACCTTACTGTCTTGTTATATTTACTATATCTACTGCTGTCTTCATTCACGAGGAAAAAGCTAAGTTTCATCGCTACATTGCTCGTTCATCTCTTTCCTTATACCTTTTGTTATCAACTAATTTACTCATTCTTTCATTTTTCCTTCACATTACATCCAGTTACTTGGAACATGGGGTTATGTTGATAATGAAAGTAAAGACCAGATTTACTTGGCTGATATTTGATGGGATGAAAACATTTTAAAAATTTCAGGCTACTTTGAACAATTATTGTCCGATGACTTAATGAAACAAGGGATGTAAATTCTGGTCTATTTCGTCTCTTTATCTAAGGCGTCTTTTAATGAATGACACATTATGTAAAATATACAATACACATATATTCTACATTAAAACTTGGTAGATGTGAATAAAGAGGGGGAAAGAGAAGTAAAAGGTATAGATTTTAGGAGCACAAAAGATGTGAGGTCATCTGCATGTATAAACAGAATTATCAATCAAATACTGACCTGAGACACAATAGAGTTTACTGTTCCTACCCTGTTTTGGGGGGCTAGGTGGGTGGGGTGGTGGATATTTGGTTTCTTACCATCTGTAAGTTTGTATCCTACTCATATATTTTATAAATTGTGAATTTCAGTCATAATTCTCAGTATTTTAAAAGATGCTAGGTGTATATAGACAAAACCGGTCAGTGTTTACACCGTGTTTTATTTCTCTATGGTATATCCGCATTCATAAATTTCATGTATTTCAAGCACACACATATACACGCACCTTTATATATATATATTATATAATATATATATATAATATATATATATATATAGATATATATATATATAATATATATATATATATATATATACTATATATATATATATATATATATACATACCACGTACGAGAAGTTTTAATAGCCCTCTAAGCCTAGGACCAGTGAAAATCCTATTCTATATTAAGCTCTCAAAATCCCTCATGTTGTTAGAAAGTTAAATTGACGCAGCGGGAACCCGAAAAATTTTTCGATTAGATTTTTTAAGCAAAAGATCCAAAGAACAATGAAGGGATTTAAAAAAAAAATTCTATTTTATTTTCAGTTTTAGTTAATCCCTCGAATGCACTCGTAATCTCATATGGTCGCCATGTTGAAGAATGCTTTGGAATGAACTTACTGTGAGAGAGAGAGAGAGAGAGCGCTATTATAATGCCTGCTGGACATGTTTCTGAGTGCCTTTCAATATATTAGTATGTTTACTCGTGTTGTTTTTGCCTATATGTGCATATATTGTAAACTGCACCGCTATTTATGTGGATGCCCAAGCTCTCTCTATGACGAATACCATAGGCAAATAAAATCCCACTTTCTTCAAATAACTATTTTCAGTAAATTGGCATGTTTTTTAATTTGCAAAATTTCTTCCTATCTTTAACCAATATCTTAGATGAATTTCTTTAATTAAATTATGCAGAAAATTTAGTTTTCAGTTAAATACCTACGGAATTTAGTCTTACTGATATATTGCCACTGAAAGTACTAAAAATTTAAAGGTATTTTCAAATCTTATATTTTCATCGAAACCTATATATCAAAAGCATTCAGTTTAAAATGTTATCGTTTTGCATTGCAACTTGGTAAAAGACAATTAACTATCAGATGCATAATTCACTGCTAGGAAACAGAGGCACAATAGATATTTCAGAGTTGGTTAGATAAGATCAATGACTTATGAGGCTCCGAACTATATATATAAATAATACATCGGTCAAAGGACTTAACCTGTTCCAGAAAGCTGTCCTTTAACCAAGCAAATTTTTTCCAGGAGATGAAATGGAAACTGGATTAATCCTTTCCAGACTTCCAAAAATACAATATTTAAAAGACTCTTAACTCAAGTTTAACAAACTCAGTAGTTAGAAATTTTGAAAAAGCATTAAAAATCAATATATGAAACGAAAGAAAATTTTGCTGTCACTGGGAGAGTTGATATCCTATGTGGTAAGTAGTGAGAAGGTAGAGAGAACGAGAGTTTTTACTTTTTGGAAGGGGAATTCCCTTCCAAGAAATTGGCAAGCAATTTTGCTTCTAGAGTTTTTTTTTTTTTTTTTCTGTCCCTCTCTAACTAAAAATGTTCTTATAGTGAGTGGCAGCTTAGTCATTCCACTGATTTACAACATAGTTTGTTACAGCTTTGTCAGGCTCATATTTTTCAAGGCAACTTTGTAGTATTCCCCGATGCGAGCACGTCTCCTATATTAATGAACTCCCTCCTCTGAATATAATTCCTCGGTTGCCTGTTGCTACTGTCCCTGAAAGCCCTGCAGTTCTTCTCTGTTAGTTTCTAACGAAAAATCTTCCTAAAGTGAATGAGAAGCATCTCTGGTGTCCCAGCTGTCAGCTAAAAGTGCGGCCAGCAAACATTTGTGTTACCAAGACTGTCGGCAAAAAGTAAAAAATACAACATGGCAACTACTCTAACAGGCGTGCTATCTTTTGAGGGTAGGGCGGTTACATTTTCTCTCTCTCTCTCTCTCTCTCTCTCTCTCTCTCTCTCTCTCTCTCTCTCTCTTCAAATTATGTAACTTATTCCATATATTTTAACTCATATAAGTACATTAATATACACACTGCCGTTCACTTTAACCACTGTCTGCTCTTTCCAGACATGATGATGATAATAATTTATCCCTTGACTATAGGATTATCAGCGCGGCGCTGTTGGTAAATAACATCCTCTTAGAACACACACACCTTTCTTGACCTTCTAGAATTACAAATTTTGTAGTCCGTATAATTCAATCTTTGAGTTAAACTTATTTAGGTTCGTAATGAATTCTATATCATCCTCAATGAATGTTTGTTGTAAATAAAAAATATTGAATAAATGCAAATCTGTATGGAATTTGTGTGTCAAATATATATATATATATATATATATATATATATATATATATATATATATATATATATATATATATATATATATATATAGTATATATATATTATGTATATATATATATATATATATATATAGATATATATATATATATATATATATATATATATATATATATATATATATATATATATATATATATATATATATATATATATATATATATATATATATATATATATATATATATATATATAAGCGAATACCACAGGAAAATGATAGTCAGAAATCCAAGCGCTTCGTCTTTATACAGACATCGTCAAGGAGCTACTAAAGTACAATTGGAGAGGAAGGCCTCAGGTACAAACAAGATCAGGAATACCAGATGGTTAATTATCAAAAGGGTAAAAATTAAAAGGGATAATCAGGATTATCTGATATCACACGGTCACAAACTTAAACAGATTCTGACCCTAACCGAAATTACAAAGTATCTTTACAGTCCAAAACATGTAAAAACTGAATATATTAAATTTGTTGCTTTATATTTATCTACAACTTTTTTTAATTATGAAAGCATCAAGTTTTAAATAAACCAAGACTTAAATTTAGAACATTTCTATTTATTTGACTTGATAAAACAAGATTCAATGATATCCTTTTAACTGTGTCATTACATGGGACTAAGGCTCTTGCTTGACTCCAGTTAATAGGATGGTCTAAATCTCTCATATGTACAATAATGCATTCGATATTTGCCCAGTTCTCACAGAATATTGATGTTGCTTGAGACGCTGTGAAAGAGATTTGCCGGTCTGTCCGTAATAGACTTTATCACACTTTTTGCAAGGAATTTCATATATGCAGCCTGGAAGATCTTTAGGAGAATTTTTGATTACTAAACTCTTGACAATTAATATTACTGAAAACAACATTTATGTTAAAAAGCTTTAAAATTCTAGGAATATCTAAAAACCTTTTATCATGAGGGTAATTTTAGAATGTTATGCTTACTAAATTCAAGTTTGTCATTAGTTGAATAAAATGTTTTCTAGCTCTTTTCCATGCCACATCTACAAAAGTCCTTGGGTATTTAAGTTTCAATGCAATATCATAAATAGTTTTTAATTTCAGCGTCAATAAACTGCGGGCTACATACACGTAAAGCCCTTAGGAAACATCCAGAAAAAACAGAGAATTTAACATTTTGATGTTGATTGGAGTAGTAATGAACAAAAGAGGCAATATTAGTTGATTTTCGAAAGACTGAAAGGTGAAATTTCTATGGACAGTTACATCAAGAAAATTCAAATTACAATTTCTTTTCCTCTACAGTAAATTTTATAGAAGGGACTAAATTATTGAGATTATTAAGGAATTCCTGGAGGTTTCGTGAACTGGCCAAATACAGAAGATATCATCCACGTATCTAAACCAAATAACTTTTTGGGGCAAAATTCTTGGTAAGAGTTTTGCCTCAAAAAAATTCCATGTAAATATTGCTAAGGACAGGAGATAAGGGATTACCCATAGCCATGCCAAACTTTTGTACAAAAAATTATTCCCCATTGAGACAAAATTTACTATCTTTGATACATAACCTTATGAGACTAATGAGATTTGCTACACTCAAGGGAATGTCATGACGCTCTAATTCCTCTTCCAAATATTCAAGTAAGTCATCTACAGGCACTTTTGTAAATAAAGAGACAACATCAAAACTAACCATATTAAAATCATAATTCAAATTTAAAACTATTCAATTTGTTTATAAAATCAACATTGTTTTTAACATTCGTGTTAGAAATATTTCCTACCAAAGGAGTAAGAATTTTTACAAGCCATTTAGATAAATTATACTTAACTGAGCCCACTGAACTAATGATTGGTCTGATAGGGTTATTGATTTTATGTGTCTTGACTAAACCATACATGTAAGGTAGGGAGGAGGGGCGCATTATTACGGTGTAAACTGTTTAATTAAATGGTCCAAGCCCTTCAAAATGGATTTAATTTGTTTATTAAAATGGGAGTTAATTGTCCTGTGTAGGTCAGACCTCAGTTTCGTATAAGTATCAGTGTCATTTAGCAATGTCATTATTTTACTTATATATCACTTTTATACATTATTACCACTGCATTAGATTTATCTGCTTTTGTCACCTTCACTGTTTCGTCTTCTTTAATTTTCTTAAAAGCCTGGAGAAATCTCACGGTACATTAGGGGGAGAAGGTTTACTCATAGCACCATACACAATACCTTTACAAATATTGATATCATCAGGGCATAGGTTTTGATTCAATTTTTTCAAAATAACAAAAGGATTTTGAGATGTCGACACTGTCCAGGTTACCATTAAATACATCACAGCTTAACCCATATCCCAAAGCCGCTGTCGTAGCACTATCCACTGGTTTGTCAGATAAAATTAATCATGAAGTCCACGTTGGCATGCTTAGTCCAGTCGCTTTCAGCAATAAGATTTTTCAGCTTGACTTGGAGCTTCCTTTCAAGACGGTTGCAGCACTTTCTTCAATTTTCCGTAGCAGTAATCCAGCATCCGATTCTTCCAATCGACAGGAACCGTCTGATTAAAGCTATACCGTCTGCTTCTAAGTGTACGGAACGCATCATCTACTTCCACTTTTGTGATGTCGATGTGTTTCTGAAGTATGATGACGTTGAAACTCGTCGAAAGGTCGCTCTGCTAGGCGAAGAATTCTCACTGGTAAAATCGACTTAGGCATCACTTGCTCGTTCATGCACTTCCGTAGAAATTGATCGGGAAGTCAGTTTTTTGATTTTCGATATAGAGCATAGAAAGTGTCGATGATAAGAGCATTACAGAAAGATGTCATGAATAGAAAATTCAAAGAAAAGGCGTAGAAGTTGCGTGTGGTTTCCTTTATGCTTAAAAAATCACAGTAGATGCACGTGATTCATAAATAAGCGAATACCACGGGAAAAATGATAGTCAGAAATCCAAGCGCTTTCGTCTTTATTCAGACATCATCAATATTCTGTGAGAACTGGGCAAATATCGAATGCATTATTTGTACATATGAGAGATTTAGACATCCTATTAACTGGAGTCAAGCAAGAGCCTTAGTCCCATGTAATGACACAGTTAAAAGGAATATCATTGAATCTTGTTTTATCAAGTCAAATAATAGAAATGTTCTAAATTTAAGTCTTGGTTTATTTGAACTTGATGCTTTCATAATTAAAAAAAGTTGTAGATAATATAAGCAACAAAATTAATATATTTTTTAGTTTTTACATGTTTTGGACTGTAAAGATACTTTGTAATTTCGGTTAGGGGCAGAATCTGTTTAAGTTTGTGACCGTGTGATATCCGATAATCCTGGATTATCCCTTTTAACTTTTACCCTTTTGATAATTAACCATCTGGTATTCCTGATCTTGTTTGTACCTGAGGCCTTCCTCTCCAATTGTACTTTAGTAGCTCCTTGACGATGTCTGAATAAAGACGAAAGCGCTTGATTTATTCATTGCATGAATAAATTCTTCTTTTTAAAACATCCATGTGTCATCGGTCTTCCTGAATAAGATGTTTGAGGATCATACTGCAGATAGTATATATATATATATATATATATATACATATATATATATATATATATATATATATATATATATATATTATATATATGAATAATTATCACATCACCGTGATTCATATAAATTACTCGAGCTACAAATGTCCTTTAATATCTAATTCGCTCTACTCGGAATTGATATATAATATATAATATTATATTATTATATAATTATATATAATATATATATATATATATATTATATATATATATATATATATATATATATATATATATATATATACATATATATATATATATATATATATATATATATATATATATATATATATATATATATATATATATATATATATATATATATATATATATATATATATATATATATATATATATATATATATATATATATATATATATATATATATACAAGCAAATTTTTGTTTTTTTTTATGATTGCAATATATGTCAGAGTATACTAAAACAAGTTCAACACCAATCAACCTTTTGGAATATGATTTTTCCTCTGATAAGTTTCAGCGCTTCCGTAAGATGATTCCATGACCAGTGGAATCCTCTTTATACATTCTGACTAATTTTTTCAGTTTTAAACTAGCATTAGTCTTATCTTCTCACCCGAGGGGAGATATGTGTGTGTTTGTGTGTGTGTGTGTGCAGACTTAATTTAACCGAGAGTCCCAATTTGTATTGAAAGTTTCCTTTCATCCTTAGGCATTAATTAATGTGATTTTAATTTAAAAATATATATAAATTGTTTAAATTATGTAACAAGTTTTTATTAAAATAGAAATATGAAAATAATTAGTTCAATCGGTGAGGAGAGTGACCTATCGGCAGTGCCCATTAAGTCTTGTTCAAGGCCACTAGTGCGGTCATACTATCTTCTTTCCCACCGTTATCCTTACATTAAGGGGTCGGTTGCCTGATGTACCTTCTCAACTGCCTTCTATCAGAGGCATCATCCTCCACCAAACCTTTTCTCTCCATATCTTCCTTCACTTTATCTCACCATCTAATTCTCTGTCTCCCTCTCGATCTTCTTCCTCTAACAGGTTCCTCCAAAGCCCTCTTCACTCCCTCCTCCTCATCCATCCTCAACACGTGCCCATACCATCTTAATCGTGACACTCTTATCACCTCCGTAATATTTACTAATCCTGCCCTTCTTTTTATTTCATCTTTTTCCAATCTCTCAAGCAGCGACATTTCCATAATCCACCTCAGCATTCTCATCTCTGTTCTCTTCAGCTTAACTTCCTCTTTTCTTCTTAGAGCCCATGTTTCTGCTCCATATATTAACACTGGTCTTTTCACTGTGTTATGGATCTTGACTTTTAGCTTGCTTGGCATTTTATTATCACATACCACTCAAGTTACCTCACTCTACTTCCTCTACTTCTCCCATGTAGCTCTTATCTTACTGTCAACTTTAGCCTCACATCGTCCCTCTTGGCTTAAAGTAGATCCTAAGTATTTAAGCTTTTATGCCTGTTTTATAATTGAGCCTCTTCTTTCTAAAGACTCTTACCACTCTCCAACCTTTCTCTGAAGGTCCTCCTCATTTTCAGCAGTAATCACCAGATCATCGCCACACAACAGCTCCCTAAGCTCTTCATTCCTGATCTCTTCACTTAACACATCAATGACTAGCACAAACAAAAATGGGCTTAATGTTGACCCTTGGTGTAATTCAACGCCACCTTCAAAGCTTTTCTGTTTCCCAACTGTTGTTATTACTTTTGTGCTCGATCTTTTATATATCACCTCGGCTAGCCTAACCAACTTTTCTGGGATTTTCTTTTTCCTCAGACACCAAAATATCACTTCTCTTAGGATTCTACTGTATGCTTTCTCTAGGTCTATAAAATGCACAATAGAGCACCTGATTTACCACTAGCCTCTTTTCCTGTTGCTGTCTTACTATGAAGATGGCATCCACCGTTCCTTTTCCTCTCATGAACCTATACTGCTGTTTCCCGACCTTTACAATCTCTCTTAATATCTCATCCAGTATTCTCTCTAGAACTTTCAATCCACACACACACACACACACACATACACACACACACACGCACATATATATATATATATATATATATATATATATATATATATATATATATATATATATTTATAAAATAAAGATATATATATATATATATATATATATAGATAGATATATATAGATATATATATATATATATATACGTATATATATATATATAGATATATATATATATATATATATATATATATTATATATATATATATATACGTATATAAAGATAAATTGTTCCACGAAGGAAAAATAAACGAAGGAGGTCTGCAAGATCTTTCGACTTTAAAAGTCCTTTACTGAGCAGATACTGACATAAATACGAGAAAGACAATACAAGAAGGTTCGTATAACTGACAGATAGGGATTATAAAGGGAGTAGTACCTAGAATCCGACACACCTATCTGTCAGTTATACGAACCTTCTTGTATTGTCTTTTCTCGTATTTATGTCAGTATCTGCCCAGTAAAGGACTTTTAAAGTCAAAAGATCTTGCAGACCACCTTCGTTTATTTTTCGTTCGTGGCATTTATCTTTATTTATGGATTTATCATGTTCCCAACTTTCGTGATTCAGTTATACATATATATATATATATATATATATATATATATATATATATATATATATATATATATATATATGTGTATATATAGATATATATATATGTGTATATATATATATATATATATATATATATATATATATATATATATATATATATATATATATATATATATATATATATATATAAGCAGAAGGGAGATGTCAGGGATTATGGTAACTACAGGGGAATTAAAGTAATAGATCATAGATTAAAAGTTCTTGAGAGAATACTGAATGAGTTATTAAGAGAGATTGTAAAGATTGGGAAACAGCAGTAAAGATTCATGAGAGGAAGAAGGATGGTGGATGTCATCTTGATAGTAAGACAGCTACAGGAAAAGAACCTACACACACACAACACACACACACACACACACACACACACACACACACACACACACATATATATATATATATATATATATATATATATATATATATATATATATATATATATATATATATATATATATATATATATATATATATATATATATATATATGTATGTATGTATGTATGTATGCATAGGTCATTAAACTCTCCTCCCTGTCCTGCTTTATCATTCTTCATTTTCCTTAATGTTCTCTTCACTTATATATCCTGCATCTTCATTACTATACTGCTATTTTAATATGTATACGTACCAAGATTTTTATATTTTTAGTTACTAAATCCGTTGCTTGTCTTCATACCACAGTATTCAAAGTAAGTTACCTTACTTTGTGGTAGCTGGTCGAATTAAATATGCTAAGTATTGCTGCCTTTATTTACAGTACTGTGATGAGTTACGTAATTGTCTTCTAATTCCTTATTGCAAAGGAAAGTTCAAAGTCAGAAGAAACAACAATCAATTCTGGAGTGGTACTTCATCAGACATGATAAATGAACAATGTTTCATGAGGTCTGGAAAGACATTAATATTACACATACAGAGTCAGTTTGAACAAAAATGTTACATATAGCTCTTATGATTGCCCAGTAGAGTGAAGCAGTAAATTAATTGCCCTACACATTCACAGGCTCTTGAGACGTGATAATGAGCCCCTCCAGTTATTTCTAGACTTCCTAAGGAAACGAAAACCTTTCAGCTTTGAGGATGAACATCTGTTGGTAAATATTGCGGGTGGAATTATACTAGATGAATGGTTCAATGTTGAAACATCACTGCAGGTTGGGAAGGTCACTCAAGAACAAATGGCAAGAATGACATGTTTGCAAGTAATTATTAAAATGAAAAACCAAGCTCAAACTTTCAAGGTAATGCAGATACTTGTGAAAGTGGAAGGTGAGGATTTTTTCATATCAAGCACTGAGTTATATCAGAGACTTCTGGCTCCATGCTAGTCAAAGTCAACCTACAGGGCCAACCTTCTCCTATGAGCTGTCAGCAGCTGTCCCTTCTCTGTTTATAGATGATGAAGAAATGAGAGATATACCAGTCACGTCTCTTACAATTTATCGCACAAATGGATCCTGATATTATCTGTGAAATCAGTAAGCCAACAGTAGTCGTGATTAGGGATGTGATTTGCTACACAAGCAGTATTGACCAAAATTTGGAACAATAGGCAAAGTATGTGTTATATGTGGTCTAATGCGGAGGAAAAGTTCTGGCCTATCTGTTTATGTTATATTTGATTGCTATACAGTTAGGACAACCAAAGATCAAGCACAGAAGTGGTGTCGACTAAACAAGTCTTCACCAGGTATGATCTCAAATCTCACTTTCCCAATGCCATCTAAAAAAAAAAAAATTCTTTCTAATAGATGCAACAGGCTATGTCTGGGTGTGACAACTCCTCAGCTTTTTTTTTTTTGGGGGGGGGAGTTTTTTTTTTTTTTTTTTTTTTTTTGGGGGGGGGGGCGGATGGGAAAGGTAAAACACATAAAACTCTTATTGTTACCCGAAAAACTGACTAAGATCTGATGTGCTTGGTTTTGGAGATAGTAAAGTCAACACTGATGATATTTTAGATGTAGGATTGGAATATGTATCACTGCTGTACCAAGGAGTAGTTTTCAGGCACTGAAACACCTACATGAGCTTAGGATCCTCTGCATTACTTCTCACGCAAAATATGTCCTAATAGAAAGGGTATCATCATCTTAAAGGTTGTGCCAGCTTCATTGTCTAAAGATTAATTTTCAAGTATGTACCTAGCACAACCTGAAAACAGTTCTCAAATATGAGGACTATGTGTGCAGGCTTAACGTAGATGCATCAACTGATCCAGTAATGATAGTTATGCCTTCAGCTCCTCCAGAAGTACTAATAAACATCAAATGTATCTGTAAAGTAAATATGTGTGTTTCATGTAGCTGTTCTAGAAAGCTTCTCCCTTGTACAGTTTCGTATATATGTCGTGGGGAATGCAATACCTGTGCAAACACTAAAGTCTAGATAAATAATGATGATGAGGAGGAGGAGGAAGAGTATTTTGGGGATTTGTAGCAGGCCTTCGGTATTGTTTACAGCAGCTTGTTCTCTGTTATTATTTTTATATGGATATTTTTATATGGATATTGTGATTGATTACAGGTGTTAATGATCAGCATCTATGATTAAGGTAAACTATTTTATTCGTATCAGTTTTCTTAAAACAGTCTAATTATGTTCTATTATTGTTTTTGTATAAATAAGGATTCTATTCTATATATTCTATATTAGAATTACTAATAATACAGGCGTCGATGATCAGCATCTATGATTAAGGCAAAACGTGAACAATTAATACAAAATGAAAGTGTATATACTTATTTTTTTTCTATTTTATTCCAAATGTATCAATTTTCTTTAAACATTAGACTGTTCTCTGTCATTATTTTGCATATATAAGGGCTCCGTTCTATATATCTTATATTAGGATTGCTAATATTACAGGCGTTGATGATCAGCAGCTAGAAATAAGGAAACATATGTTGATTAAAATGAAAAGGTATATACTTATTTTTTCCTATTTTTATCAAGATGTATGAATTTTCTTTAAACAGTCTAATTTTGTTCTCAGTCATTATTTTCGTATAAATAAGGGTTCTATCTCTATTAAGATTGCTCATTTACAGGTGTTGTTGATCCCTAGCTAGGAATAAGGAAACATATTGATTTAAAATAGTAATGCATTTATTTATTCTGTTCAATTTCAAATGTATAATTTTTCTTTAATCTAAACATTCTACCTTCATTTATGTGGTACTATCACAAAATTCTGCTTTAAACTATAGTATTTAAATAAAAAATGAAGCGCCACTTTACAGTAATTGAAATATTAGTCTGGAGAAAAACTGTTTCTCACTTCGGGTGGCGGCCATTTTCCTTATTGTCAAAATGTATGGTTGCATATTGGGTATTTTGGTTGAATTTTTATGGACTTACTTGTCATCAATGGGAACACATTAAACGCATGAAATGCTTGTTATATATACTAAATGCCTGGGTCTTTTTACTGGCCTACTCCCTGGTCGTGTATTTTAAAGTGGGCTGATCGGCTTTAGCTCATATCTACCTAAGATCTTTGGCGAAAATTAAATGCAACTTGACATTCCAGACACTACGATTTTATGTACGTATACAATGTTGCTATATGTACTTATGGGTTATAATTTGAACTTGATAGTAGGCTTTTGCACTTAGTAACGAACGCCAATATTTTACATTTATTTTATTAATTACTATTTAGAATTAGCAACTGATAGGTACTAAAGTGATCCAGTATGTAATTTTCATGAAACGAATGTCATACATACTCAAAAAAATCAAATTCAAGTATGAGGTAATTATAAAATATTTCATTACACCTATGAAAAGCTGGCACGATCTTAGCATTATTTGTTGTCTGCTTTTCAAATTTCATTATCCCTGAAATAATATTAATTATGGTGACATAAGCATCACCAGATGTGAATAGAAAAAAGATTAAAGGGTAGAAATCATTCGTTCACTTGTTCAAATAATGCAGGTCTTTTTTCAAGGTGTGGAGATATATAAACGGGTGAGTTAGTTTCAGTGCCATATAAATATCTTTTATAACCAGGTTAATTCCTAGACCAAAGTTTATTGGTTGAAAGTTGTATCGTTCATGTATTCTATAAAATGGATGTGGTGCCTTTGGAGATCATAGCCACTACACACACACTCTCTCTCTCTCTCTCTCTCTCTCTCTCTCTCTCTCTCTCTCTCTTTCTTAGAATGAAATGTTTAGATTTTCAGAAACACTAGAAACCGTTTCTCTTTAGCAGAAATTTGAGGGCAAAATATACTAGAAACTTGTTTACATTTTGAATGATTCGATAAATATTTGACTACTGATTGTTAACTGTATCGGCTTCTATGACAGATGACGCCGTTAATACGAATGTCAGTTTTAATGAAATTGATATTAGCAGTGATAATTTTCATAATATAGTGACTGGTATGCCAAATACTCACATAAAGGAGGGAAATAATATTATTTACAATACAAGTAGATATTAGCATGACAACACAATTGATAGTTATCAGTGGTAAAGTAGCATCAGTAGTTTACAATTAAGATGATATCGGTGATGTAGATAAGAAGCAGAAATGAATATATTCAGTGTACACACACTTTTATAGTCAATATTAACATGCACCGTTAGACATGTGCAGAGATCCAAGTAAATGTACACCAACCACCGCGGAAAAAGCATTAATAGTCTTATTAATTTTCTTCTAATTCATACTCCTTTTGGCCATTTGCTTCTTTTTTTAATTTTGGAATTGAAAAGATCCTTTTTGAACATGTACAGCCAGTTACAAAAGCGGTGTCGCCCCGCCAGGCTGGGTCGGAGAGATCATGCCCTTCTTGCCCTGAAAGAGGCCCACGTTCCAACAAGCAGTATATAGTTAGAATGGCTCCAATGGGAGGAGGAGGAAAATTATGGTAATCACGCAAAGAAATGCAATAATGAATGAAATATATATGGACAGAGAGAGAGAGAGAGAGAGAGAGAGAGAGAGAGAGAGAAAGAGAGCTTTTATTTCTGTTAAGTTGTTAATCTGACGAATATATTTGAGACCTTTTGTTTTAAGAACCATGTAATCGTATATTTTTGGGAAAATAATTATTATGAAATCTTATCACATCATATTGTTTTAAATCTTTATCACATTTTATAAATAAAAATGCCTTAAATATTGTTGGAACTTACTATTCATATGAATATTATTCAGACGAAAATATCGTTTTTGATTATGCTTTAGTCTTTCTCTCACACACTCTCTCTCTCTCTCTCATTCTGTCCTCCGTCTTATATCGCCTGGATTGACTATTTAGATAGTGGTAGATGTTTGATATGTTATTTGGATGTGTCCAAGGATCACAAAACCGTAAATGGCTACTCTACCAACTTGTGCTAGGCTCTATCTATTTTTGCCATAGATTGACTGGACTATAATTACCTGTATTACCAATAATATAAGAATCTGGTCACAATGATGTAACACACCAGGTTTTGTAGCCGAGGGTTGTATAAGTCATCAAAGCATCAATTTCGCAAGGATATTATTTTATTAATTAATCTATGCTAAAGAGACGTTACTTGATATGCTAATCTAGCACTACAGGATTGGTATTTATGGCATAACTTAGTTGAGTTACCAGTATTTGAGTGTGATGGGCCATTTGGCTCCACCCCTCACAACCATCTAGGCTACTTATAGAAAGTATTTCTATTTGCTATATTTCTTATATTATAGAACATTTATTATAGTGTTTTCGAAACTCTTTGTGAAAATAATTTATTTGAAATGAAATGCAGTGAAATGTGTGCATCGGAGCATTAATATAATGATGGTGTGGTATAAAGTATGTAGGTGTGGCAAAACCGTATACTATTAACATAATATTTAGTGTCTCAAATGATTTAGTGATATTCTTTAGACCTGGGCAGATCGGTCACGTCTTAGCTAACCAATCCCCCTCTTCCCCCCCTCACCGCTTGCTCACTCACTCTGCCTTGTTAGTGGCTTCAGCGGCTAATGTCGGCTAATGTCGAACACACCTTGTTGGTGTTCCCCCCTCCAAGCTATTCAAGAAACCCACCACTTTCGAGACCACTGGCGTTATACAGCCCGTCCATGGCACGTTACCTCGTCAGAAAACCAGGATTCATAACGTAAACGATAGTAACAGATATTAACCAGATATGCAAAGATGATCTCAGTAACCCTATACCTCTGTGTGCTAGTCGTGATGGCGACTTAGAATCATTGACACTAACTGCTATCAGTAAAGGTATTATAATCATTACCTTACAAATGTTGATAAGCGAACCCGTCAAGACTTAAATTAAGGTCACCCAATGTCACCTGTCACCCATCACTTTTAAACCCCACCTTGTTATAAATATCCTTCTATCCCCGCACCTCCTCATGTTTGGGATTTCAATGTCTTACAGTTATTATGAGACTGTTCTGATGGATGTTTTTTGTAGGGTAAAATAATACTCATTATATTTTCCAAATGTTTAAAATTTTTCATTGAATAGCTAGGAGGGGGAACACCAACAAGGTGTGTTCGACTTGAGCCGCTGAAGCCACGAATAAAGGTAGAGTGAGTGAGCAAGCGTGAGCCGGAGGGTGAGGTTGGGGTGGGGGGATGGCTGTGTTGGGGGGGAGGGGGTTGCTAAGACGTGACCGATCTGCCCAGGTCTAAAGACTATCACCAAATAATTTGAGACACTAAATATTATGTTAATAGCATACGGTTTTGCAACACCTACATACTATATACCCAACCATCATTATATAATACTCCGATGCAGACATTTCACTGCATTTCATTTCACATAATTTATTTTCACAACGAGTTTCAAAAACAATATAATAAATAGTCTATAACATAAAAAATATAGCAAATTAAAATATTTTCTATACATCTAACATTATTTAAATAGTCGATCCAGGCGATATAAGACGGAGGACAGAATGAGAGATAGAGAGAGAGAGAGAGAGCGAGAGAGAGAGAGAAATACAGCTGCTTACAGGATAATGAAAAAGGATATTTTCGTCTGAATAATATTAACCCTTAACGCCGAGCGGTAAAAATCAAAAACTCCCCCGAATGCCGGAGCGGTTTTGAGTGAGCACGGAAGTGGAAAAAATAATTTTTTCAAAAAATCACAGCGCACTTAGTTTTGAAGATTAAGAGTTCATTTTTGGCTCCTTTTTTTTGTTATTGCCTGAAGTTTAGTATGGCAATCATCAGAAATTAAAAATAATATCATTATCATATGTAAATAATGCGATATATGGTAGCGAAAAAAGAAATTCATACATAATTGTATTAAAATCACGCTGTGCAAAAAACGGTAAAAGCTAACGAGTTTCCCTTTTTTTTCGTTGTATTTTACACTAAATTGCAATCATTTTGATATATAATACATTGTAAAACAATAAAAGCAACACCGAAAAAGGATATCACAAAATGATGTACGAATTCGTAAACGCGCGGACGTAAAAAATTGTTTTTTCAAAAATTCACCGTAATTCTAAATATTGTTCTAAAGACTTCAAATTTGTTTCAAAATGAATACAAATAATTGAATATTACGATACTGTAAGAGTTTTAGCTTACAATTGCGTTTTTTGACCATTTCGGTAGAGTCAAAGTTGACCGAACATGGTTTTTTTTCCTATTTATCGTGATTTATATGCAAATATTTCGAAAATGAGAAAAGCTACAACCTTCAAATATTTTTCCTTTTATTTTACATGAAATTGCGCACATTTCATATATAAAACTCTATGAAATGCCTAATATGAAACGGAGCAAATTTTCCGAGAATTCGATGTACGCAATTCGGAGATTTATGGCAGAGGAGGGAAGGAAAGTTTTTTCATAAATTCACCATAAATCGAAATATTGTGCTAGAGACTTCCAATTTGTTGCAAAATAAAGTTAAATGATTGAATATTACTAAAATATAAGAGTTTTAGCTTATAATTGTTTCGTTTTCGACCATTTCGGTAGAGTCAAAATTGACCGAAGGTTGAAAATTTGTCACTTATCATTTTTTATATGAAAATATTTCAAAACTGATAAAAGCTACAACCATGGGTTGTTTTTTAGTTGTATTGTGCATGAAATTGCGCACATTTCCATATATAAAACTTTATGTAACGGCTAATTTTAAAATGGTGCAAACATTACCACAATCGCATGTATGATTTTTTTCGGAAGAGTTACCGCGCGGACGTAAAGAAAAAGTTTTTTCATAAATTCACCATAATCGAAATATTGTGCTAGAGACTTCCAATTTGTTTCAAATTAAGGTAAATAGTTGAATACTACTACATTATAAGCGTTTTAGCTTACAATTGCGTTTTTTGACCATTTCGGTAGAGTCAAAGTTGACCGAAGGTTGAAATTTTGGCACTTATCGTTATTTATATGGAAATATTTCTAAATTGATAAAAGTTACAATCATGATTATTTTTTTGTTGTATTTTAAACGAAATTGCGCACATTTTCATATATAATACTTCATGTAACGGATAATTTAAAACGGTGCAAAAATTAGGTCAAAGTGACAAAATAATTTTTGAGATGTGTCACTGATACTTTTTAGTGCGATAAGAAAGAAATTCGTGCTTGCGCGCCTGCGTACGATTGTAAACAAAACAACGCCTTGATCCGTGAACTCCCAGCATCCCCAAGGCGCGTGATTCAAAAGTTTTCGGCTGGTAGGCCTATATGTGATTTTCCGCGAATTTAAAAAAAAACTTTTTTGAGCCAACGTATGGTACGTCCATTCGGAATCGGGGAGATTTTGACTCGACGTTTAATACGTCCATTCGGCGTTTAAGGGTTAACAGGAATAGTAAGTTCCAACAATATTTAAGGCATTTTTATTCATAAAATATGATAACGACATAAAGCAATACGATGTGATGAGGTTTCATAGTACTTATTTTGCAAAAAATATACGATAACTATTGGTTCTTAAAACAAAAGGTCTCAAATATATTCGTCAGATTAATAACTTAACAGAAATAAAAGCTCTCTCTCTCTCTCTCTCTCTCTCTCTCTCCCTCTCTCTCTCTCTCTATCTCTATCTCTCTCTCTCTCCTCTTCTCTCTCTCTTTCTCTCTCTCTCTGTCCATATATATTTCATTCATTATTGCACTTCTTGTGTGATTACCATAATTTCACTCCTCCTCTCATTCGAGCCATTCTAACTATATACTGCTTGTTGGAATGTGGGCCACTTTCAGGCGAAGAAGGGCATGATCTCTCCGAGCCAGGCCTGGCGGGCGGCACCGCTTTTGTAACTGGCTGTACAAGGCATGAAATGCTCATATGTCTCATAATACCCCTACCCCACCCCATCTCTCTCTCTCATCTCTCTCTCTCGTCTCTCTCTCTCTCTCTCTCTCTGTATATATATATATTATAATATATATATATATATATATATATATATATATATATATATATATATATCTATATATATATATATATATACATACTATATATATATATATATATATATATATATATATATATATATACTACATATATATAAATGCTGTCGATACAAATGTCATGCGGTAGAAAATCTACAGGTTAAACAACAAGATAACAGGATAAGCCTTTCGAATGGAAGCAGGGTCAATATGGACATTATCTTTATTAAGGCAACGATAAAGCGGATTAAGACAATTAACAAAACCAACGTCGGCTTAGCGGTGACCCCAGGCATCACCCAAGTGCATATCTTCTACTATATATTTTGCAAATGTAACTTCTACTGTCACTCATTACTTGATAAGTGTGGTTTGCTTGTACGGTGTTTTTACGTTGCATGTAACCAGCGGTTATTCAGCAACGGGACCAACGGCTTTACGTGACTTCCGAACCACGTCGAGACTCGAGAGTGAACTTCTATCACCAGAAATACACAACTCTCACTCCTCATTGGAATGCCCGAAAATCGAACTCGCGGCCACTGAAATGGCAGGCCAAGACCATACCGATCACGCCGCTGAGGCGCTTTCGATAAGGTGGGAGTCAGTCCACCGAAATATAGTCGTCCCTTAGCTTTAAACCGGAGTGTTTTTCACACACACACACACATACATACTATATATATATATATATATATATATATATATATATATATATAATATATATAGATATATATATATATATATATAATATATATATATATATATATAGACTATATATATATATATATATATATATATATATATATCCCATTGTCTATTAGTAGGTTCCCATAGTGACCGGAAAAAAATCGGCTATTCAGGTAGTAAAAACATGGAAAGAAGAGCATCCATTTTCCAGTAACCCCTACACTACTGAGATATGTATTTCATGAAGGTGAGTCCTTCACGTAACAGAACGGTGATGGAGAGAGGTAAGACGAAATACATAGATTAAGAAGCTAACGGAAGGGATTAACCACACGTGAAGCCCAACATGACGTAAGGTAGTGAGGATTATGGTACTTTTATCATCCTTTTGACACTATAGAGTTTTTAGAATTTTAATTCATCTAATACTCGTTCTAGTTTTAATCTGTTTACGGTAAAGAATTTTAAAAGTGACACAATTGAAATAACGCCAATATCTGAAATAGCAATGGCTATCAAATTACAAACATCCCACTGTGATATATAATTTCTATAAACAATGTCCTTTTTTCGTCTAGTTGCAGTAAAATAAAAGAGTGAAAACTAAACCTGCGACTCAGTTGGAGACAACCAGTGCGAGGAAAGAAATAACTTTCCTTCTGTTTTCGTATCTTTACTGGCGACACGTGTAAACCTGACAACCTGGAGCTACTTTGACAGAAAAAATGCAGACAGAAAATGCCTGAGTCATAATTAAATTTTCGGCTTTGCAATCAAAGATGTTGTCGTCTCCGATATCTCTAGCTATTCTCTACCCGCACAGATGCACGTGGGAAATGTATGTGACTGTTTTTGCAAGCCGAATGGCTAATATACGCCAACAAAGCGACCTGCTTGTTTCTTACGAGCCACAGTAATCTAAAAGTTTGTGAAGGAAAAGAGTCAAAGCTCCCATCTTTCTGTGAAAAAATGCCAATTTTAATTTGATTCCAGAAATGAATTTAAATCCCATTGACAAAAAAAATTAACACAATTAAATGCTGTGGTTCTTTTAACACGGATGTTTATTTATTTCTTGAAAATATTATTTTTATTTTATTGAGCTTTTTATTTTTTGTCTGTACAGGATGCAAAGGAAACTTTCGTCAGGCATTCTATTCTGAAATTACAATACGATTTCCTTTCTAAATTTTAAAGGTTTTGCTTTTCTGTAGCATTCATATTTTTAAGAATGCTGTTTTTGTGCGAAATTTTACGACATGGCAACACAGCTGAAAACTTATACAGGAATATGCCCTTTCTGTTTAGGTGGTAATTTATAAGTATGATGCATAAAACACAATTTTGTAAATACATAAGTAAACATTGAAACTAAAAATTAAAGATGAATATGCAAACATGACTGAAGAGAATAAAATAGCAATGGTTCATCCACTGTAATTTCATCAGTGTAGTTGACTGAATGTGTTAACACTGCATTAGAGAAGGAAAGATGCTTTTCCATAATGTTCTCTTATTAAATGTTTATATTAGACGGTTATCTCTATAATTAACTTGTTTAACATGGTTAACTTCCAAATAGAAATATAACTTCACGAAAGATATATTACGTTATGAATTACATCATTGTATACTTATAATAACTTCACCAAGTCATGTAACCTCCAAAGTAAGTTCTCTCTCTCTCTCTCTCTCTCTCTCTCTCTCTCTCTCTCTCTCTCTCTAGCAATAACAGGACGCGTTAACACTTAGCGATAATGAGCAAGAAGGGGCGAGATAATGTTCGGGTATTGTTGATGTTATTTTCTTTAAGAATAATTATTCTAATGATGACGATGAAAGGGATGAGGATGAAGTTTTCTGCTTCAAAGGACTAACTAGACGATAACATTGACCATCCTACCCCCTTTATTTTGTTACAAATGAACAATGGATCCAAAGAAGTGATATCGATATTATTTGGTTTTTTAGATTAGATTGGTCCAAAGTTTATATTAATAATTTTTTCGAGAGAAAAAATGATTATGTCACATTTTATTGCATAGTACTATAAGTTTTCATAAGTTTTAATTATCAAATAACAGTACTGTTGATGTTATTTTTTTTTATTTAAAAACATATTTCTGTTAATGCTTATATTAACAATAATGTCAGCATATAATCGTGAGTGGAGGAATTCCCAATTCCCTGGACTTACTTAAAATAGAGGGTTTCCCTGTCGATACGAGTTAGAAATTTATTACTGTGAAACATGTTCTTATGTGTTCATTTCCATTATTAATATATATATATATATATATATATATATATATATATATAGATATATATATATATATATAATATATATATATATATTATATATTATATAATATATATATAGATAATATATTATATATATATATATAATATACTATATATATATATATATATATATAAATATATAGATATATATATATATATATATATATATATATATATATATATATATATATATATATATATATATATATATATATAGTATATAATATATATATATGATTATATATATATATATATATATATTATATATATAATATAATGTAAGTGCATACATAAAGGTAGAAGCTTCTACGTTTAATTATATTCATCACGTCCCAAGTTTTCGTGATTCAGTTTTATATATATATAATATATATATATATATATATATATATATATATATATATATATATATATATATATATATATATATATATATATATATATATATATATATATATATTATATATATATATATATATATATATATATATATATGTGTGTGTGTGTGTGTGTGTGTGTGTGTGTGTGTGTGTGTGTCTTTCTGTATCTGTTGACCCAATTTGTTCAGGGAAGCATCACATTTTTTCTTTAATCAAAGAAATTCCTTAACTACGATTCTAACTACTTCAGATTTTCAACACTAAGATGATTATTATAAACCAACTTGAGACACCGAACTGTATCCTTGATAGTCTTTACAATGATAAAAGCATTAAGTTTGCTGGAGAAATCGTGTACATCTATACTTTAATTGCTGTTTATTGAATGACTACTGTAAGTACGTCACGTTCACTGTAGTATATGACTTGTCCTATTGATGAATAACAAAAATAACAACAACAACACTAATGATTAGGCAAAAAAAAGCTACCCTTTTTTAAAACATTAATTAGTTGCTGTTTAGGTCGGACTAACGGCTGAAGAAAATCCCAATATAAAAAAATAGATATTATATAATTCCCTCTGTAATCCTGCAGCTAAGGGGCTGTTCGTGTGCAAAAAAGTTACCTATATTTGGTATTTTTTTTGCAACAGACTGCCCTCCTTGGGACAAAATCGTCAGAATATTTTACTTTGAGAAGGATTTTCCAAGTCAGCTGAAACTACAAAGGGAACGAAACACAAGGGAACGGACAGAACATTGAGAAGGAAAGGCAAAAGTCGCTTAGTGAAGATACATCAAATGGTAATAATGTTCAGGATATCAAGAGTACATGAGTGGAAAATGGCAACAACGAGCCACATGATTTAACAGAAAGGAAGAATATTAAGCTTGAGGATAGTGATAAAATCAAAGAATATGAGGATGAGGATTCAAATGAGGAGGAGGAGGAGGAGGAGGAGGAGGAGGAGGTGATAACTATAGATGATAAGGTACCACATAGTGGAACAAGTTTGGATGCGTCTGAATTGGTGATTATACCTCAAGAAA
>NC_087221.1:4147172-4192297 GCF_015104395.2 Macrobrachium nipponense | reverse complement strand
TAGCTGGTCGAATTAATATGCTAAGTATTGCTGCCTTTATTTACAGTATTGTGATGAGTTACGTAATTGTCTTCTAATTCCTTTTTGCAAAGGAAAGTTCACAGCCAGAAGGAACAACAATCAATTCTGGAGTGGTACTTCATCAGACATGATAAATGAACAATGTTTCATGAGGTCTGGAAAGACAATAATATTACACATACAGTCAGTTTGAACAAAAATGTTGCATATAGCTCTTATGATTGCCGAGTAGAGTGAAGCAGTAAAATAATTGCCCAACACATTCACTGGCCCTTGGTCCGAGTAGCACTGAGAGATGAACATCTGTTATGTGAGACGTGATAATGAGCCCCTCCAGTTATTTCTAGACTTCCTAAGGAAACAAAACCCTTTCAGCTGTTGGTAAATATTGTGAGTGGAATTATTCTAGATGAATGGGTCAATGTTGAAACATCACTGCAGATTGGGAAGGTCAGTCAAGAACAAATGGTAAGAAAGACATTTGCGCAAGTAATTATGAAAATGAAAAACCAAGCTCATACATTCAAGGTAATGCAGATACTTGTGAAAGTGGAAGGTGAGGATTTTTTCATATCAAGCACTGAGTTATATCAGAGACTTCTGGCTCCATGCTAAACAAAGTCAACCTACAGGGCCAACCTTCTCCTATGAGCTGTCAGCAGCTGTCCCTTCTCTGTTTATAGATGATGAAGAAATGAGAGATATACCAGTCACGTCTCTTACAATTTATCGCACAAATGGATCCTGATATTATCTGTGAAATCAGTAAGCCAACAGTAGTCGTGATTAGGGATGTGATTTGCTACACAAGCAGTATG
Source organism: Macrobrachium nipponense (assembly GCF_015104395.2). Lineage (NCBI taxonomy): Eukaryota > Metazoa > Arthropoda > Malacostraca > Decapoda > Palaemonidae > Macrobrachium > Macrobrachium nipponense. The sequence continues at coordinate 4,191,458 of NC_087221.1, read as the reverse complement.
ACCAAATTTGGGAACAATAGGCAAAGTATGTGTTATATGTGGTCTAATGCGGAGGAAAAGTTCTGGCCTATCTGTTTATGTTATATTTGATCGCTATACAGTTAGGACAACCAAAGATCAAGCACAGAAGTGGTGTCGACTAAACAAGTCTTCACCAGGTATGATCTCAAATCTCACTTTCCCAATGCCATCTAAAAATAATAGATGCAACAGGCTATGTCTAGGTGTGACAACTCCTCAGCTTTTTTTTATTTATTTATTTTTTTTTTTGTGGGGGGGCGGATGGGAAAGGTAAAACATATAAAACTCTTATTGTTACCCGAAAAACTGACTAAGATCTGATGTGCTTGGTTTTGGAGATAGTAAAGTCAACACTGATGATATTTTAGATGTAGGATTGGAATATGTATCACTGCTGTACCAAGGAGTAGTTTTCAGGCACTGAAACACCTAAATGAGCTTAGGATCCTCTGCATTACTTCTCACGCAAAATATGTCCTAATAGAAAGGGTATCATCATCTTAAAGGTTTTGCCAGCTTCATTGTCTAAAGATTAATTTTCAAGTATGTACCTAGCACAACCTGAAAACAGTTCTCAAATATGAGGACTATGGGGGCAGGCTTAACGTAGATGCATCAACTGCTCCAGTAATGATAGTTATGCCTTCAGCTCCTCCAGAAGTACTAATAAACATCAAATGTATCTGTAAAGTAAATATGTGTGTTTCATGTAGCTGTTCTAGAAAGCTTCTCCCTTGTACAGTTTCCTATATATGTCGTTGGGAATGCAATACCTGTGCAAACACTAAAATCTTGATAAATAATGATGATGAGGAGGAGGAAGAAGAGTATTTTGGGGATTTGTAGCAGGCTTTCGGTATTGTTTACAGCAGCTTGTTCTCTGTTATTATTTTTATATGGATAATGCTTCTATACTATATTGTGATTGATTACAGGTGTTAATGATCAGCATCTATGATTAAGGTAAACTATTTTATTCGTATCAGTTTTCTTAAAACAGTCTAATTATGTTCTATTATTGTTTTTGTATAAATAAGGATTCTATTCTATATATTCTATATTAGAATTACTAATAATACAGGCGTCGATGATCAGCATCTATGATTAAGGCAAAACATGAACAATTAATACAAAATGAAAGTGTATATACTTATTTTTTTTCTATTTTATTCCAAATGTATCAATTTTCTTTAAACAGTAGACTGTTCTCTGTCATTATTTTGCATATATAAGGGCTCCGTTCTATATATCTTATATTGGGATTGCTAATATTACAGGTGTTGATGATCAGCAGGTAGAAATAAGGAAACATATGTTGATTAAAATGAAAAGGCATATACTTATTTTTTCCTATTTTTATCAAGATGTATGAATTTTCTTTAAACAGTCTAATTTTGTTCTCAGTCATTATTTTCGTATAAATAAGGGTTCTATCTCTATTAAGATTGCTAATTTACTGGTGTTGTTGATCCCTAGCTAGGAATAAGGAAACATATTGATTTAAAATAATAATGCATTTATTTTTTTCTGTTCAATTTCAAATGTATACTTTTTCTTTAATCTAAACATTCTACCTTCATTTCTGTGGTATTATCACAAACCTCTGCTTTAAACTATAGTATTTAAGTAAAAATGAAGCACCACTTTACAGTAATTGAAATATTAGTCTGGAGAAAAACTGTTTCTCACTTCGGGTGGCGGCCATTTTCCTTATTGCCAAAATGTATGGTTGCATATTGGGTATTTTGGTTGAATTTTTATGGACTTTTTGTCATCAATGGGAACACATTAAACGCATGAAATGCTTGTTATACTAAATGCCTGGGTCTTTTTACTGTCCTACTCCCTGGTCGTGTATTTTAAAGTGGGCTGATCGGCTTTAGCTCATATCTACCTAAGATCTTTAGCGAAAATTAAATGCAACTTGACATTCCAGATACTACGATTTTATGTACATATGTAATAAATACATTATTTAATATTACAGTATCTGTAAATAAAAACCCATGACCTGAGGTCATGGCATTAGGAGGGTCCTACGTGACCAATGCAGATCTAGATTACGCTATGCGCTGTCTGCAGTAGCCTGGTTTAAATCTGTACATTGTCAGCATTTTGCATTAATGATAACTTTGCACAACAACTTCCATGGGAAGCAGTTGACCTGTTAACCTACGCCGGAAACTTGTAACTTCCGAGCCGGCGGACTACGTATGTTTTTATATGATTCGCTGAGATAGCTAATGTTCCGCTTTCGACGTGATGCTTTAGAATGGCAGTTCCGTGCCAGCATTCAAACATATCGGTCTCCCGACCGAACTGCATCTCTTAGTAGGAGTTACAGAATAAAGTTGTTTATATCTTTTCAACTTATCTGTTTTGAATCCTCTCCTTTAGTTTAAGAAGAACCACTCTACTAAGATATCACATAGGAGATGGAAGGAACCAGAAATACTTACGAATGACAGTCGTAAGGAGAAACAAAAAAGTCTTTCGCAAAAACGAAGAGACTTAGACTGGTGGCAGCTTCAGACGAAGAATAAGATTAACAAGACCCATATCAGCCGACCGAAGATCTACGAGAACCAACTTCCACCATTCGAAATCAAAACTAAACAGAGGAAACGGGATCTTCATCACGCAACATTTATGAAGACGAAGATATGTCCTTCATCGAGAAGAATACAAGCATCAACATCGACGTTTGAGTGACTGTTGTCAACTTATCTTCGAGAATCAACACCGACGAGAGCAGCATCGAACATCAACAGAAGAAAGAAAACACACAAAGGAACATCGCGCGAGATCTAGCAAGGACGCAAAGAGTAGAGCAAGAGGAAGTAATGCAAGGACGGAGGCTGTGACATCATCAATCTTGGACTTCTTCATGCATCGTGCGCCTGAGAGAAGACCGTGACGTCATCACGACTTCCGACGCGAGACGACAGGAACTGAGACGTCATCCCATGTCACAATCCTTCACCATATAATCTGGAGCTAAGTACCATTTTATCTATTCAGGTTCTTTCCTCAGTGAAGTGTTGTTCATCAGGAGTCGATCGTCCAGTATTCTGGGGGTGAGTTTGTTCGCCATCTTAATCTTCCTTCATTACAGAATCAATCTTCAACTACGAGTTCTCGCCCGCAGATTATTTTTTTTCTCTTCTCGTTGTTGCTAATCGTTTCTTGCAGGAATTCTCCGTATATATTTTATCAAATTATCTGTATTTTTGTATCTTTTGGGGATTTTCCTATTATTATAACACATTTATACAGTATATTTGCATATCGTTTACGTAGTGGTCGAGTGTACTCTTATAGATATTTTGATAGGACCGCAAGGATAGAAGTGATAATAAAAAAGGAAAAGTGAACATGGCACTCTCCGGCTGGCAACCCCAATGTGTGACTCTCGTGAGCGCGAGGTCAGCAAGTTGTCCCTTTTCAAGGTCGGGTCAATGGGTACCTGCCTCAAAATGTTGAGGCATGGATCTCATCTGTAGACGCTCATTTAAATGCAAAAAGCATCACAGACCCAGCAGTACAATTACAGGAGGACCAAAAGCTTCATAGACTTTGCTAAAGGAGACGCAAGTGCTTATCTAAGGGGTGTTTTCTTTCCAAGAGGCGCTTACATGGGACGAGTTCAAAATCAGATTACGTCCGCGTGTATGGGGGTGAAGAGGCTTTAGATGTAGTATTGGCATTGAGAAATATCCTTAACCAAGCCTCCATGACTCAGCTTAATGTTGTCGAGCGGGGCGGCGCTAATTGCCGACCGGCTAAATGAATATCAAGTTAGTTTAAGTAACTCCGGATGGGTTACGAGTGCCAAAATCGCCGTGAAAGATTTTATCCGTTTGATTTACCTTACGAGTATCACTGCAATGTTGCCTGAAGCGTTAGTGCGGTGTTTTGACAAAAAATTGCAGCCCAACAGTACGGAATTAGATGTGTATAAACAAATATAAAAAAACACATGTCTAAATGTACCGACCTAGATCCTTCGCTCATTCAAGTTTTTGCAAAAAAAATGAGAACAAGCCACAACAAGTAAACGTGGTACATAATAATAAAGTTTGCAGGGATGGTTGTTATAAACTGTAAACAACCAGGTCACATGATTTCAGACTGTCGGACGCGTTTTTGTTCAATACATAATAGTTCCACTCATTCATATAATCGTTGCTACTCAAGGAATCAACAGCAGAATCCTACAAACACGCAACCAGTTGCCAGTGCAAATAAAAAGAAGGGTCCTCAGTACTATAAAAAGAAACAAGCAAACGGAAATGCTGCACAACAGCAGAAACAAACAAATCATGCTTCAGGTACCTCTGTTCCTGGGCCGTCTAGCCAGAACTTGCAAGGGCAAGCGAATTTTCAAGGTGTGATAAACAAAGCAAATACCACGTAGTTCGCTGCAAGGGGGGAGAGGACGATGTTGGGTCATCAATATCAACATATTTTGTATCAAATAATCAGTTTAATCATTTATCAGATCATTGTGAGGCAATTGATTTTCCTATGAAACACACGGCCGAATCCAAAAAATCTGTGCAGGTTCCCGTAAATTTGCAACAAATTCATGCAATTATTAGTCAAGACGAGTTCGACCAACCTTACATGCAGTAAATTTGGACCTAAGTCATTCACTTTGTTCTTTGATTCTGGTAGTCCACGTAATATCATGAATTTAAGGACTCATCATTTACTCTTTTCAAATTTCCCTATAGAGAAGTCCAGAATAAGACTCTCAGGCATAGGATAATGAATTAAATTTGGTAGGAGTAACTCATGTACAGTACAAGGTCGGTAAGCGCACGTTTTCCGATACCTTTATCGTTGTACAAAACATTAATATGTATCCCTAAGTAATTATCGGATACCCGTCTATGGGCACTCAAAATATTATAGCCCAATATTATACATTAATATACTCCTAAAGGTATTTTTCGGGCACCTAATAAAATATACCAGCCCTATATATTGCATTTGTGCACAATTACACAATTATACTATTATACGAGACAAAAAAAAAAAAAAATACCATTATATTTACCTATTACAAAGAGTGACAAGTACTCTTTAACAATTATCCCTGATCTGCTATAATCTATGCAGTAACCACTATTCTTAATCAGGTTACCTATTATCATTTAATCATGTATACATGTTAATCTTTTGATTTTTACCTTTTTATTATTTTTGGGTACCTAATTATTATTATTACCAAACATGGATCTAGATTTCCATGCATTTATCTTTGTTTATGAATATGTCAAAAAGGGTATGTAACAGAACCTTTTTATGCATTTAATCACTTATTATGTTTATACCTAAACATATGTTACGAGCACGCTCCTAAGGAAACAATGTTTAAAGTAACTTTTGTTATTCAAGGCTTGAATGGTAGCAGTCCGAGCCTAATGTAATAATACCATTATTTAATATTACAGTATCTGTAAATCAAAACCCATGACCTGAGGTCATGGCATTAGGAGGGTTTTTCCGGGGTCCTACGTGACCAATGCAGATCTAGATTACGACTATGCGCTGTCTGCAGTAGCCTGGTTTAAATCTGTACATTGTCAGCATTTTGCATATGATAACTTTGCACAACAACTTCCATGGGAGCGGTTGACCTGTTAACCTACGCCGGAAACTTGTAACTTCCGAGCCGGCGGACTACGTATGTTTTTATATGATTCGCTGAGATAGCTAATGTTCCGCTATCGACGTGATGCTTTAGAATGGCAGTTCCGTGCCAGCATTCAAACATATCGGTCTCCCGACCGAACTGCATCTCTTAGTATGGAGTTACAGAATAAAGTTGTTATATCTTTTCAACTTATCTGTTTGAATCCTCTCCTTTAGTTAAAGAAGAACCACTCTACTAAGATATCACATAGGAGATGGAAGGAACCAGAAATACTTACGAATGACAGTCGTAAGGAGAAACAAAAAAGTCTTATGCAAAAGCGAAGAGACTTAGACATATACAATGTTGCTATATGTACTTATGGGTTATAATTTAAACTTGATAGTAGGCTTTTGCACTTAGCAACGAACGCCAATATTTTACATTTACTTTATTATTTACTATTTAGAATTAGCAACTGATAGGTACTAAAGTGATCTAGTATGTAATTTTCATGGCATACATACTCAAAAAAATCAAATACAAGTATGAGTTAATCATAAAATATTTCATTACACCTATGAAAAACTGGCACGATCTTAGCATTATTTATTGTCTGCTTTTCAAATTTCATTAAAACCCTGAAAATTATTTTCCCTGAAAAACTGATATTATTATGGTGACATAAGCATCACCAGATGTGAGTAGAAAAAAGATAAAAGGCTAGAAAATATTCGTTCACTTGTTCAAATAATACAGGTCTTTTTTCAAGGTGTGGGGATATATAAACTGGTGAGTTAGTTTCAGTGCCATATAAATATCTTTTATAACAAGGTTAATTCCTGGACCAAAGTTTATTGGTTGAAAGTTGTATCTTTCATGTATTCTATAAAATGGATGTGGTGCCTTTGGAGATCATAACCACTACACACACTCTCTCTCTCTCTCTCTCTCTCTCTCTCTCTCTCTCTCTCTCTCTCTCTCTCTCTTTCTTAGAATGAAATGTTTTAGATTTTCAGAAACACTAGAAACCGTTTCTCTTTAGCAGAAATTTGAGGGCAAAATATACCAGAAACTTGCTTACATTTTGAATGATTCGATAAATATTTGACTACTGATTGTTAACTGTATCGGCTTCTATGAAAGATGACGCCGGTAATACAAATATCAGTTAAAATGAAATTGATATTCGCAGTGATAATTTTCATAATACTAGTGACTGTAATACCAAATACTCACATAAAGGAGGGAAATAATATTATTTACAATACAAGTAGATATTAGCATGACAACACAATTGATAGTTATCAGTGGTAAAGTAGCATCAGTAGTTTACAATTAAGATGATATCGGTGATGTAGATAAGAAGCAGAAATGAATATATTCAGTGTTAACACACTTTTATAGTCAATAATTAACATGCAACGTTAGACATGTGCAGAGATCCAAGTAAATGTACACCAACCACCGCGGAAAAAGCATTAATAGTCTTATTAATTTTCTTCTAATTCATACTCCTTTTGGCCATTTGCTTCTTTTTTTAATTTTGGAATTGAAAAGATCCTTTTTGAACATGTACAGCCAGTTACAAAAGCGGTGTCCCCCCGCCAGGCTGGGTCGGAGAGATCATGCCCTTCTTGCCCTGAAAGTGGCCCACGTTGCAACAAGCAGTATATAGTTAGAATGGCTCCAATGGGAGGAGGAGGAAAATTATGGTAATCACGCAAAGAAATGCAATAATGAATGAAATATATATGGACTGACAGAGAGAGAGAGAGAGAGAGAGAGAGAGAGAGAGAGAGAGAGAGAGAGCTTTTATTTCTGTTAAGTTCTTAATCTGACGAATATATTTGAGACCTTTTGTTTTAAGAACTATGTTATCGTATATTTTTGGGAAAATAATTATTATGAAATCTTATCACATCATATTGTTTAAAATCTTTATCACATTTTCTAAATAAAAATGCCTTAAATATTGTTGGAACTTACTATTCATATGAATATTATTCAGACGAAAATATCGTTTTTGATTATGCTATAAGCAGCTTTATTCTTTCTCTCACACTCTCTCTCTCTCTCTCTCTCATTCTGTCCTCCGTCTTATATCGCCTGGATTGACTATTTAAATAGTGGTAGATGTTTGATATGTTATTTGGATGTGTCCAAGGATCACAAAACCGTAAATGGCTACTCTACCAACTTGTGCTAGGCTCTATCTATTTTTGCCGTAGATTGACTGGACTATAATTACCTGTATTACCAATAATATAAGAATCTGGTCACAAAGATGTTACAACCAGGTTTTGTAGCCGAGGGTTGTATAAGTCATCAATGCATCAATTTTGCAAGGATATTATTCTATTAATTAATCCATGCTAAGAACACGTTACTTGATATGCTAATCTAGCACTACAGGATTGGTATTTATGGCATAACTTAGTTGAGTTACCAGTATTTAAGAGTGATGGGCCACTTGGCTCCACCCCTCACAACCATCTAGGCTACTTATAGAAAGTATTTTTATATTTCTTATATTATAGAACATTTATTATAGTGTTTTCGAAACTCTTTGTGAAAATAAATTATGTGAAATGAAATGCAGTGAAATGTGTGTCTCGGAGCATTAATATAATAATGGTGGGGTATAAAATATGAAGGTGTTGCAAAACCGTATACTATTAACATAATATTTAGTGTCTCAAATTATTTAGTGATATTCTTTAGACCTGGGCAGATCGGTCACGTCTTAGCTAACCATTCCCCCCCTTCCCCCCTTCACCGCTTTGCTCACTCACTTTGCCTTATTAGTGGCTTCAGCGGCTAATGTCGAACACACCTTGTTGGTGTTCCCCCTCCAAGCTATTCAAGAAACCCACCACTTTCGAGACCACTGGCGTTATACAGCCCGTCCATGGCACGTTACCTCGTCAGAAAACCAGGATTCATAATGTAAACGATAGTAACAGATATTAACCAGATATGCAAAGATGATCTCAGTAACCCTATAACTCTAAGTGCCAGTCGTGATGGCGACTTAGAATCCTTGATACTAACTGCTATCAGTAAAAGGTATTACTATCATTACCTTACAAATGTTGATAAGCGAACCCGTCAAGACTTAAATTAAGGTCACACAATATCACCTGTCACCCATCACTTTTAACCCCCACCTTGTTATAAATATCCTTCTATCCCCGCACCTCCTCATGTTTGGGATTTCAATGTCTTACAGTTATTATGAGACTGTTCTGATGGATGTTTTTTGTAGGGTAAAAAAATACTCAGATGACAGTATTTCATAAGCCATTATATTTTCCAAATGTTTATAATTTTTCATTGAATAGTTAGGAGGGGGAACACCAACAAGGTGTGTTCGACTTTAGCCGCTGAAGCCACGAATAAAGGCAGAGTGAGTGAGCAAGCGTGAGCCGGAGGGTGGGTGGGTTGGGGTTGGCTGTGTTGGGGGGAGGGGGTAGCTAAGACGTGACCGATCTGCCCAGGTCTAAAGACTATCACCAAATAATTTGAGACACTAAATATTATGTTAATAGCATACGGTTTTGCAACACCTACATACTATATACCCAACCATCATTATATAATGCTCCGATGCACACATTTCACTGCATTTCATTTCACATAATTTATTTTCACAAAGAGTTTCGAAAACAATATAATAAATAGTCTATAATATAAAAAAATATAGCAAATTAAAATACTTTCTATACATCTACCATTATTTAAATAGTCGATCCAGGCGATATAAGACGGAGGACAGAATGAGAGAGAGAGGGAGAGAGAGAGAGAGAGAATACAGCTGCTTACAGGATAATGAAAAAGGAAATTTTCGTCTGAATAATATTAATAGGAATAGTAAATTCCAACAATATTTAAGACATTTTTATTTATAAAATATGATAACGACATAAAGCAATATGTGATGAGATTTCATAATACTTATTTTCCAAAAAATATACGATAACATGGTTCTTAAAAGAAAAGGTCTCAAATATATTCGTCAGATTAATAAATTAACAGAAATAAAAGCTCTCTCTCTCTCTCTCGTCTCTCTCTCTCTCTCTCTCTCTCTCTCTCTCCATAAACTGTATGCATTTCTTTCGTTACCGGTCCTCTCCCTCTCTCTCTCTCTCTCTCTCTCTCTCTCTCTCTCTGTCCATATATATTTCATTCATTATTGCACTTCTTTGCGTGATTACCATAATTTCACTCCTCCTCCCATTCGAGCCATTCTAACTATATACTGCTTGTTGGAACGTGGGCCACTTTCAGGGGAAGAAGGGCATGATCTTTCCGAGCCAGGCCTGGCGGGGCGGCACCGCTTTTGTAACTGGCTGTACAAGGCATGAGATGCTCATATGTCTCATTAATACCCTCCCCACCCCATCTCTCTCTCTCTCTCTCTCCTCTCTCTCTCTCTCTCTCTCTCTGTGTAGTATATATATATATATATATATATATATATATATATATATATATATATATATATATATATATATATATATATATATATATATATATATATATATATATATATATATTTATATATATATATATAACAGCTGTCGATACAAATGTCATGCGGTAGAAACTCTACAGATTAAACAACAAGATAATAGGATAACCTTTCCAATGAAAGCAGGGTCAATATAGACATCATCTTTATTAAGGCAACGATAAAGCGGATTAAGACATTAACAAAACCAACGTCGGCTTACGCGTGACCCCAGGCATCACCTAAGGGCATATCTTCTACTATATATTTTGCAATGTAACTTCTACTGTCACTCATTACTTGATAAGTGTGGTTTGCTTGTACGGTGTTTTTACGTTGCATGTAACCAGCGGTTATTCATCAACGGGACCAACGGCTTTACGTGACTTCCGAACCACGTCGAGATTCGAGAGTGAACTTCTATCACCAGAAATACACATCTCTCACTCCTCATTGGAATGCCCGAAAATCGAACTCGCGGCCCCTGAAATGGCAGGCCAAGACCATACCGATCACGCCGCTGAGGCGCTTTCGATAAGGGTGGGAGTCAGTCCACCGAAATATAGTCGTCCTTAGCTTTAAACACACACACACACACACACACACACACACACATACACACACACACACACACACACACACACATATATATATATATATATATATATATATATATATATATATATATATATGTATATACCCATTGTCTATTAGTAGGTTCCCATAGTGACCGGAAAGAAATCTGCTATTCGGGTAGTAAAAATATGAAAAGCAGAACATCCATTTTCCAGTGACCCTGCATTACTGAGATATGTATTTCATGAAGGTGAGTCCTTCACGTAACAGAACGGCGATGGAGAGAGGTAAGACGAAATAGATGGATTAAGAAACTAACCGGAAGGGATTAACCACATGTGAAGCCAACATGACGTAAGGTAGTGAGGATTATGGCAATCTTATCATCCTTTGGGATCGCAGGCCTTTCAGTGCCGATATTGGTTGCTTAATGAGAGAGAGAGAGAGAGAGAGAGAGAGAGAGAGAGAGAGAGAGAGAGAGAGAGAGAGTTCTCTCTTTTTAAATATTGTTTTTTTTTAATGAATTTGATTTATATTCGTAAGTCAATCGCTTAATACATTTATTTAGCACTTGTTAAAAATTTCATGGTGATACATATACCCATATAAATCACGAATTTCCTATCAATGGTAAAGATATCTGTATAAAATTATCACCATAATGAAATTGATCATTAACATACAATGCTAAATACTGGTCACCTTTTACCAGATATACTCTGTCATTGCCATAGTTACAATGCCATCTTAGCTTCTCGAATTCTTCACATTTATTGGGGAAGCGTGTCACCAGAGAGCCTCTATAATAACGATAGTATTTATAGAGTGTGAAAAATTCAAGAAATTTTATGGGGCATTGTGGCTATTACAATTACACACACACACACACACACACACATACACACACACACACATACACACACACACACACACACACACACATTATATATATATATATATATATATATATATATATATATATATACATATACGTATATATATATGTATATATATATATATATATATATATATATATATATCGTATGATATAAATATATATATATATATATATATATATATATATATATATATATATATATATATATATATATATATTTCTCTATATATATTCATGAAAACTTTAACACTGAAAAGTTCGGTTGATTTTGACACTATAGAGTTTTTAAACTTTATATGCAACTAGTACTCGTACTAGTTTAAATATGTTTATGTTAAAAAATTTTAAAAGTGGCACAATAGAAATAACGCCAATATCTGAAATAACGATGGCTATCAAGTTCCAAACATTCCATTGTGATATATCATTTCTATAAACAATGTCCTTTTTTCCGTCTAGTTGCAATAAAATATAAGAGTGAAAACTAAACCTGCGACTCAGTTGGAGACAGCCAGTGCGAGGAAAGAAATAACTTTCCTTCTGTTTTCGTATCTTTACTGGCGACACGTGTAAACCTGACAACCTCGAGCTACTTTGACAGAAAAATGCAGACAGAAAATGCCTGAGCATAATAAATTTCGGCTTTGCAATCAAAAGATGTTGTCGTCTCCGATATCTCTAGCTATTCTCTACCCGCACAGATGCACGTGGGAAATGTATGTGACTGTTTTTGCAAGCCGAATGGCTAATATACGCCAACAAAGCGACCCGCTTGTTTCTTACGAGCCACAGTAATCTAAAAGTTTGTGAAGGAAAAGAGTCAAAGCTCACATCTTTCTGTGAAAAAATGCCAATTTTAATTTGATTCGAGAAATGAATTTAAATCCCATTGACAAAAAAATTTAACACAATTAAATGATGTGGTTCTTTTAACACGGATGTTTATTTATTTCTTGAAAATATTATTCTTATTTAATTGAGCATTTTATTTTTTGTCTGTACAGGATGCAAAGGAAACTCTCGTCAGGCATTCTATTCTGAAATTACAATACGATTTCCTTTCTAAATTTGAGAGGTTTTGCTTTTCTGTAGCATTCATATTTTTAAGAATGCTGCTTTTTTGCGAAATTTTACATGGCAACACAGCTGAAAACTTATACAGGAATATGTCCTTTCTGTTTAGGTGGTAATTTATAAGTATGATACATAAAACACAATTTTGTAAATACTTAAGTAAACATTGAAACAAAAAATTAAAGATGAACATGCAAACATGACTGAAGAGAATAAAATAGCAAAGGTTCATCCCCTGTAATTTCATCAGTGTAGTTGACTGAATGTGTTAACACTGCATTAAAGAAGGAGAGATGCTTTAACATAATGTTCTATTTTTAAATGTTAATATCTCTGTAATTAACTTGTTTAACATGGTTAACATCATATTAGAAATATAACTTCAAGAAGATATATACTTTATGCATTACATTATGTATACTTATATGAACTTACCAACCAAGTTATGTAACCCTCCAAAGTAAGTTCTCTCTGTCTCTCTCTCTCTCTCTCTCTCTCTCTCTCTCTAGCAATAACAGGACGCGTTAACACTTAGCGATAATGAGCAAGAAGGGGCGAGATAATGTTCGGGTATTGTTGATGTTATTTTCTTTAAGAATAATTATTCTAATGATGACGATGAAAGGGATGAGGATGAAGTTTTCTGCTTCAAAGGACTAACTAGACGATAACATTGACCATCCCCCCCCCCCTTTATTTTGTTACAAATGAATAATGGATCCAAAGAAGTGATATCAATATTATTTGGTTTTTTAGATGAGATTGGTCCAAAGTTTATATCAATAATTTTTTCGAGAGAAAAAATAATTAATGTCACATTTTATTGCATAGTACTATAAGTTTCAAGTTTAATTATCAAATAACAGTACTGTTGATGATAATTTTTTTTTATTTACAAACATATTTCTGTTAATGCTTATATTAACAATAATGACAGCATATAATCGTGAGTGGATGGAATTCCCAATTCCCTGGACTTACTTAAAATAGAGGGGTTCCCTGTCGATTCGAGTTAGAAATTTATTTCTGTGAAACATGTTCTCATGTGTTCACATTTCCATTATATATATATATATACTATATATATATATATATATATATATATATATATATATATATATATATATATATATATATATATATATAATGTATGTGTATATATAAGGTAGAAGCATCTATCTTTATTTATATCCATCACGTTCCAAACTTTCGTGATTCAGTTATATATATATATATATATATATATATATATATATATATATATATATATAATATATATATATATATATATATATATATATATATATATATATATATATATATATATATTGGTGGTCTTTCTGCATCGTTTGATTATTATAAACCAACTTGAGACACCGAACTGTATCCTTGATAGTCTTTACAATGATAAAAGCATTAACCCTGGAACACTGAACCCGCCCTTTTCCCTGTTACACGGCCACTGAACGTGGGTAGTTTTATACCCGATTTTGGAAAATTAAAGAAAAATAGTACTATGCAAATTTATTAATCCTATCCCTTACACACTAAATATAACCCTATTACCTAGTAATGAAACTATTAAATTAGAATACTTACTTCAGAAACTTGAATTAAAAAGCAAAAAGAAAGGAATGTAAAAAAGTGAAAAAATTTGAATGTTTTTGCAAAAAAATTAAGCAAAAAAAACCCTCCCCAAAAAATCGCTCAGATGCTCCCACACGCGTTCCAAGGATGTCAGGCTCTCATCCCAGGGGGTCATCAAGGCACGGGGGATGCGGGAACTGTAGGGAAGAGAGTAGGAAAAACACCTTTTTTTAGTGCACCCAGAAATGACAAATTGTGGAATATAATGTTAATTATATTTTCTTTTATACTTTATCACACATTATCACTCAAAATCTTAGTTTTATATATATTACCTACCTCAGCCTTATATGCAATCACAGCAGTAGGGGAAGTAGTGGCTCGGGCAAAACAGGTTGGCGGCAGCTGTGACACCTGAAACGTGTCTTTTTGGTCGACCCCTCCTTTTGTCTCATTATAATATTCAATTATGTTAGGCTTTCCGGTGACATAATTCACTACTTGCTGTGTGTGCATACTTGAAAGGAGGAGCACATTCTTCTTTGTTGTACACATTACCAGTTTTTTCTATATACTCTTATCACTGAACGTGGGTAAACGGTACCCGAACACGTCTGTAGCGCAAAATCCAGGCAGAGGATTGGAGCGACGCGACTTCCCCCTATAAACCCATAGGGTAGACTGAAGCTATACTGAGTCCCCCAGCGCGCTGGCTTGTGGGGAAGAGGATGGAACACGAATGGACGTCACCTACTCTGGGTAATACTATACCACGTTCAGTGTTCCAGGAGAAATCGTGTATATCTATACTTTAATTGTTGTTTACTGAATGACTACTGTAAGTGCGTCACGTTCACTGTAGTATATGACTTGTCCTATTGATCAATAACAAAAGCAACAACAACAACACTAATGATTAGGCAAAAAAAAACTACCTTTTTATTTAGACATTAATTAGTTGCTGTTTAGGTCGGGACTAACGGCTGAAGAAAATCACAATATAAAAAAAGTAGATATCATATAATTCCCTCTGTAATCCTGCAGCTAAGGGGCTGTTCGTGCGCAAAAAAGTTACCTTAGATTTTTTTTCACAGACTGATAGTAGACACATGGAAAGGTCAGAAAAAACTGAGTGGCCATTCCATAACCCGTCAAATCTCCTGTTATAACAGTCAAAGTAGCTAACTGTACCTTAAAAATGACACTTCGCCTCCTAGTGGGAAATTTCCATGTTTTGATGGTAATGCCTGAGGAAGATGAGTGTGAAATTAATGTTTAACTTAGTAAATATGCCTTTGAAGACAAGAAATGAAGATGGATGAAATATCGTTCCATTGCTATGGAATTTCAAGGTTGCTCATTTGTTAGGAACTAACCATGAACTTGCCAAGATAATTTTGAAAGCTAATCTAAGGAAACTTTTGAATAACCCTATACACTTGGTTCTTATAGACCAGAGTTTCAAATAGCAAGAAGCAGCCGGTATAATTGAACATATTGATAATCTTGATCAATTCTTGACTGAGCATCCAAACCATAGCTTTTTACCTCATATTGGTATATTTAAATTGGACAGAGAAACCACCAAATGTCGACTGGTTTATCTTTCTAATCTTTGTCAGAAGGATTCTAGCAGGGAAATTACTTTAAGTCACAATCAGGCCATATATTTTGGACAGACATTGAACAAAAAAAAAATTTCCGCTTTATTACATGTTCGTTTTGGTTCACATCTCCTTTGTTTTGATATCTGTAAGGCATTTAACAATCTTGGTCTTAATTAGGTAGATAGCAATAGACCTTTGTGTTTATGGTTCAGAAATGTTGAAAAGAATGATTTCACGGTTGTGGGATACAGAAATTTGACTGAGGTTTGGCTTGAGGTGCAGCCCGGCTCTGTTTGTTACTCCTTGCTCTTTATAAAATTTTAATTTTAGAAGTGGAACACGATAGCATGCGCCTGGTCGAGCTTAAGAGACTTATCTATCAGCTTTGTTACATGGATAATTGCGCAGTGGCTTTTGACTGTTCTGAGGATCTTGAATGGGCATATTTACAACTAAACCACATATTTGACACATACAAGTTCAATTTACAGCAGTTTGTCAGAAGTCTACTGATGTTAAATACAGTGTTTCTACGAATTCAGTGGTAAAGTTACTTGGTCATTTTGGATTATAGAAGTAGACTCTCTATCTACCAGACCCTTTAATTTTGATGTAGATGCTAAATCTAAGAGGGATGTTTTACACTCTATAGCCTCCCAATTCGACTTGTATAACTTTAATGGTCCGATGCTTAACCACAGTAGGTTATTTGTACACTCTCTACATTATGATAATGAGTTGGGTTGGGACGATGTTCTGGAAAAAGAACTACAGAAACAGTGGAAGAACATTGCAATGCAAGCTAATGCTTCCCAACAGTGAGTGTCCCAAGGTTTATTGGAAGCAGTAGTGACAGTTACAGTTTGTTAGCTCTTGCTGATGGTAGTAAATTTATCTTTGAGTTGTGATTTCTATTTTGAACATTTCAAATGGTTCCATATGCTTTGTTAAAGCAAAGAGCCGCATTATTGGATAGAATTTGAATTCTAAAAGTATTACTTCTCCAGGGTATTGCTTTGGCTGCTGAGTACCTGGTTGACTTGTATGAGGAATTAGCAGGTCACGCTTGTGTTAACCCTATCAGAATAGTCGATTTACAGGTATATTCGGATAGTTTGGTGGCTTTATCCTATTCCATAAAACTTTATAAATTGCAGAAAGTTTTTGTTTTTGTCAAGAACAGATTGCAGGACATCAATGAAATTTGTGAAAAACATCCCATTACATTTACTTTTATTTCTGGGGAGCACAATCCGGCTGATTGCATTACTCGGTGTCTGTGCTACAAGCAGCTAATGAGAAGTTATCCTCAGGTCCTGAGTTCCTGAAGAATAACCTTAGGCCGGAGACTAGTAGAGAATACACTCTAGTCTCCATCTGTTCCTAACCCTGATATATCAACAAGTCCATCCCTGGAAGATATTAATTCCTATGAAGCTAGTGTATCTTTTGGAAACAGATGATCATTATGTGCAGGCTTTGTGTAGAGTTTCAGATTTTCACAAACTTATCCTTACTTACAGAGCTGTGTTAATATATGTTAATAAACTGAAACTTAAGATTAAATCCAAGCATCCAGATAAGTTTGCTGATTTGAATGTTTATAATTCTGGACATAATTTTTACGCAGATACCAGCTGTCTCATATTGTTGAAGGACCAAAAACATAATTTCCTGGAAGTATTCAAGTATTTTGATTCCAGCAAACATTTACTTAAAGATTAACCCAAGATCATTGGACAACTTAACCTTTATATTGATAAGGAAGGGCTCTTGCGAGTGCGTAGCAAACTGGACAAATTAAAGGAAGACAGGAGATACAGGTTTCCCATCTTACTTTCATGAGAGATTTGCTCGTGCAGGATGCTATTCCCTGCTATCTGAAATTAGATACCCTGCTATTTTTCAACTGTCAAAAAGGTTTTGAAAACCTGTGTAACCTGTAGAGGTTTCAATGAGAGAACCATTAAGGTAAACCAAAATTCTTATCGTGATTTTAGGGTAAATCCCCCGGAAATCCCTTATAGAGCCATATTTGTTGAGTATATGGGTCCATTCCTTGTACGTTCAAATAACCAGAAGATTAAAGTTAAGCTGTTAAAACTGTGTATGAATATGACCGTTAACGAATATCTAAGAGCTTTTCACCTTCATTGTTTTGAATATGGTATACCAGAACTGTGCATTTCGGATATTGGTACTCAGCTAGTTGCTGGATTTTTGAAGGATCCTGAGGTTAATTCCTATTTTGAAGAGAATGTTGTAAAACCTTTTCAGTTTCATCAGTTCTTTAAGGGAATTAGTGCTTTGGGGTCCATGGTGAAAAGTTGTGTAAAGTTAACAAAGACACTAATATATGTTGCAATTTGAAATAATGTGTTGGAGATTAGAGACTTTGAATTTCTGATAGGTCAAACAATACAAATTGTTAATAGGAGACCCATTGCTTTTAAGGAAGCCTTGCGGGAAACTGACTTGAGTACGACTTGTCCTGAGCCAATAACTCCTGAAAGTTTATTAAGGGGATATGATTTAGTTTCTGTTAATGTTATTCCACCATTGCAACAATATCCTGAATCAGAATTAGATGATAACTTTTCACTTGAGTTAACTGACAGAGTAAGAGATAACTTTTTGAAACTTCATAAGGTTAGACAGAACTTGATAGAGATATACAATTCAGAATTTATTACTTCACTCTTACAGCAAGCCGTCGGTGTGAAAGATCGTTATAACCCAGCCAAGCACTAAGTATAATGAGAAATGATATTGTACTGATTAGTAAGGTCGCCCAATATCCTATGGCAATTGTTCGAGAAACATTGACCAGTGAATTGGGAGGAGTTACTGGAGGAGTCTTATGTAAAGGAAAAACTCGGGAAATAACTAAGAGACATGTGTCTAATTTAATTTTTCTTTTAAGGCCTAAGAATGTGCAGGATGAGGTCCGGGATGAAACTACCAATTCAGAGTCTCCTAAGCCTAATCTACCTAGGAGAGAAGCTGCAAAAAATAGCATGCAGAGAACTCTTCAAATCTTATATGATGAAATCGGATATTAGCATGTATATTTTCCTGTATTTTATGTGATTAGTATTTGGCTTATTTAATCTATACATTCAATCATATTCAGGTTTATCTATGATTGAATATTTTTTGGGGGAGTGTAGAAACTAAGATATAATATATCTTATAAGTTTCGTATATACATTCTTTCTTTATTTAAAAAGATCTCTTCGTCATTGTTTAATTCTTTTAAGTACTTAGTCATTATTGGTAACGAAGAAGTTGTGGGCTAACAATTTGAGATTTAACTTCCCCGCTAGTTTCTTCGTTTAACGACTGTTGAATAATTCAAGAACTTCAAGTAAAGTTAACAGAATTTTCTTCGAGGTTTATTTGTTAACATTCTGCAGCTCACCAACAGCTCACCACTCTCCTTACCACGGCTTGTGTTTAATTCTGGGAACTATTGAGAAACTTTACAGAGACTTTTTTATTGATCGTATTCTCTGCTAACATGGAAGTATAAGAATTTAGTCTGCATTTCTGAACCACGGAGCGGCAGCGGGCGGAATGGTTCTCCGCCCTTTACCAAATTACCAGCTATTCCCAGTACTCTACAACTGTGGTCGGCAGGAAGATCTATTATCGACTGGGAACACTTCAGACACTTTAAGACGTGTGATTACTTTGAGGTTGGTCTCATTTTTTGTTGGCACACATCAGTTGAGTTATTGAAGCAATTTTTCTTAACGTCAATATCACTAGTCCCTTAAATTAAATCTCGTAACTTATGTATATGTATTTTACTGCCGGTATTGAATTGTTAGAGATTTTTTTATGCATCATCCTAGTGTATATCATGACTGCATATTCTTATCAGGGTTTAATCCATGAAGATTGATTTATCAGAAATTTAGTTTCTAGGCATTATTTGGTCGGAATCTGTATTAATAGGGTTGTGTCTATATATATATATATAGATATATATATATATATATATATATATATATATTGTCATCTTGTTGCCAGTTAATGATATGTGAATGATGTATTAATTATTTTTTTGATAATGTATTAGATTTTTTTTCACTGTTAATTAGTAAAGAATGGTAATTGCTAGTTTTCTCCTCTCCGGTGTTTGGCTTGTTGTAGTGTTTTTTACTAATCCTCCTTTTCAAATTCCATATTTGGTGATTTCTCTGGGAGTGGCCTTCTCCCCCGCCAAACCCCCCGCTGGCCTTGCTGACCAGTGGGGAGATGAAAGTCTTCGGTGGTGATATGAGCCAGTTGTTTCCTGGACCTTAGCTTGGGCGCTGTTTGGATTGTCCGTTGGTACTGATTATTGGCCTTTGCATATGTACTTGGACTGGAGATTATTCACCCCCTACTTACTTTTTGGATCTCCCAGTCTGCAGCTTCAGGATTTATCCTTAACGCCTTTGGTTCAGTTATAAAGCCAAGGGGACCTCTCTGTCCCAAGGTAGATTATTTACATTTGATAAGCTTTCAGCAAATGTTTCTCTGCTGTCGTATTCAGTGGACAGTTTGATTACTTGCCAGCCACCTGTTAACCCTTAAACGCCGGAGCGGTAAATAAAAAAATGACTCCCGTATGCCGGAGGGGTTTGAGAGTGAGCGCGTAAGCGGAAAAAATATTTTTTTCAAAAAATCACAGCGCGCTTAGTTTTCAAGATTAAGAGTTCATTTTTGGCTCCTTTTTTTGTCATTGCTTGAAGTTTAGTATGCAACCATCAGAAATGAAAAAAAATTATCATTATCATATATAAATAATGCGATATATGATAGCGCAAAAACGAAATTTCATATATAATTGTATTCAAATCGCGCTGTGCGCGAAACGGTTGAAGGTAACAAGTTACTTTTTTTTTCGTTGTAATGTGCACTAAATTCCGATCATTTTGATATATAACACATTGTAAAACGATAAAAGCAACACAGAGAAAATATTTATCACAAAAATAATGGCATGAATTCGTAACGCGCTTACGTAAACACATATTTTTTTTCAAAAATTCACCATAAATCTAAATATTGTCCTAGAGACTTCCAATATGTTTCAGAATGAAGACAAATGATTGAATATTACTATACTGTAAGAATATTAGCTTACAAATGCAGTTTTCGACCATATCTGACGAGCTAAAGTTGACCGAATGTCGAATTTTTTATATATGTATTTCTTTATATGCAATTATTTCGGAAATAAGAAAAGCTACAACTTTCAAATATTTTTCGTTTTATTCTACATGAAATTGCGCACATTTTCATATATAAAACTCTATGAAATGCCTAATATGAAACGGAGCAAATATTCCGAGAATGGGACTTACGCATTTCGGAGATTTGTGGCGGAGAATCCGCGCGCGGAGGGAAGGAAAGTTTTTTTTAAAAATTCACCATAAATTTAAATATTGTGCTAGAGACTTCGAATTTGTTTCACGATGAAGATAAATGACTGAATATTACTAGACTGTAAGAGTTTTATCTTACAATTGCGTTTTTCGACCATTTCGGTAGAGTCAAATTTGACCGAACGTGGTTTTTTTCTATTTATCGTGATTTATATGCAAATATTTCGAAAATGATAATAGCTACAACCTTCAACTATTTATTGTTGTATTATACATGAAATTGCGCACATTTTCATATATAAAACGTTATGTAACGGCTAATTTAAAATGGTGCAAACATTACCACAATCGCACGTATGATTTTTTCGGAAGAGTTACCGCGCGGACGTAAAGAAAATGTTATTTTTTTCATAAATTCACCATAAATCGAAATATTGTGCTAGAGACTTCCAATTTGTTGCAAAATGAAGGTAAATGCTTGAATATTACTAGAATATAGGCGTTTTAGCTTACAATTGCGTTTTTCGACCATTTCGGTAGAGTCAAAATTGACCGAAGGTTGAAAATTTGTCACTTATCATTTTTTATATGAAAATATTTCAAAATTGATAAAAGCTACAACCATGGGTTGTTTTTAGTTGTATTGTGCATGAAATTGCGCACATTTTCATATATAAAACTTTATGTAACGGCTAATTTAAAATGGTGCAAACATTACCACAATCGCATGTATGATTATTTTCGGAAGAGTTACCGCGCGGACGTAAGGAAAAGGTTTTTTCATAAATTCACCATAAATCGAAATATTGAGCTAGAGACTTCCAATTAGTTGCAAAATTAAGTTAAATGATTGAATATTACTAAAATATAAGAGTTTTAGCTTACAATTGCGTTTTTCGACCATTCGGTAGAGTCAAAGTTGACCGAAGGTTGAAATTTTGGCACTTATCGTTATTTATATGAAAATATCTTAAAACTGATAAAGCTACAATCATAGTATTTTTTTGTTGTATTCTACATAAAAATGCGCACATTTTCATATATAATACTCTATGTAACGCTAATTTAAAAATGGTACAAAATTATGTCAAAGTGACGAAATAATTTCAGAGATGTGTCACAGATACTTTTTAGTGCGGCAAGAAAGAAATTCGCGCTTGCGCGCCTGCGTAACGATTGTAAACAAAACAACACCTTGATCCGTGAACTCCCAGCATCCCCCAAGGCGCGTGATTCAAGAGTTTTCGGCTGGTAGGCCTAAAAGTATTTTTCCGCGAATTTTTAAAAAAACTTTTGTATGTCGACGTAAAATACGTCCAGTCGGCACCCGAGAGACAAAAAATGTCGACGTAAAATACGTCCAGTCGGCGTTTAAGGGTTAACATATCTGGATTCAGCGCTGATAATCACCTTGATTTGTCCTCCAGACGTGGAGTCGTACCTTGCCTTGAAACTGGAGAACTTTAAAAACATACAGAGAAGTTGTTAGGAATATTAGCGTGTATTTTCGTTAGGTTATTACTGTCTTTTTGTCTTTCTCCTCCTTTCTGGACCCCCTCCCTTTTATGTTTGAATGTGTTGGTTTCTGTTATTAGTTGAGTATTTGGGATTTGTTTAGTGACTATTTAAGTGTGCTTGTTATTCATATATTTTTGTATTATAGAGGTTCAGGTGTGACTTCTGCCTAAGAGTTATGTAGTTAAATTTAAGTTAGTTTTTCTCAAGTGTTTATTTTCACCCCTGAATTTGATTGTTTTGCACACTGTGGTTTAAGGTTGTGGTACGATTTCACACACCTTGTGAATTTCGTATCCTGTTTAGTGAATACAGGTATAACCTATAATTGGATAAGTATATAGTGTGGTGGTTAACAGGCCATCACAAACTGGCGACCGTTTGACAGGATTTTTCGTGCCTGTGTGTATTCACTTGTGTGCAAAATTAATTTTAGGGGTTTTGTTTTGGGCAACATTTTTACACCTCTTCGTGAGTTAGGTTTTTTTGAAAGTATTCCTTTTTGTGATTTTTGGTCATAATGGAGGTGGCTAATATAATTGAACTTTTGAGTGGAGAGGGGTGGCAAGCAAGGCTCGCAGAGTTAAATAGGCCTGAGTTGGAGCAGGTGGCTCTACATTTAGAGATAGAATTTGATGCCTCTGTAAAGAAAGGATTATTATTGTTACAAATTTATGAGTGTGTCAAAAATGTAAAACCAGATGGTGACAGGAGGTTAAGCAGGAGCTAACTGCAGAAGTGTTGAACAAACAAATTGAATGAAATGTTGGAATTTAATATGGAAAAGTTTAAGGCGGAGGAGAGAGAAAAGGAAAGACAGCATGAAATTGCTATGAAGGGTTTGGAACCCCCTTCTCCTTCTTCTCCCAGTAGATCCGTAACGCCTGTTATAGATTTGGTACAGGCTTTAAAATTTGTGCCTACTTTTCAGGAATGTAATGTCGCAGAGTTTTTTGTATCCTTTGAAAGGATAGCTGCTAGGTTGCAATGGCCACGGGAATATGGACCACCCTTATCCAAAGCAAGTTAGTAGGTAGGGCCCAGAGAGTTTATGTGACCTTGGACGAATCTTTATCCTCGGACTGAAAATGTGAAAGCCATAGTTTTAAAGGCTTATGAACTGGTGCCGGAGGCTTATCGCCAGCGGTTTAGAAATTTACAAAAAGGTAATGAACAAACATTTGTAGAGTTTGCTAGGGGGAAAAAACAGTATGCAGAGGACTGGTTCAAATCCAAAGAAGTGGATGATTATGACAAGTTGAAGGAGTTATTGTTAGTAGAAGAATTTAAGCGGTGTGTACCAGATAAACTAAAAGTACATTTAAGGAACTGAAAATAGAGACGTTACAGGAGGTTGCCATTGCAAGTGACGAATATTATTTGTCACATAAAAATGAGTTAGGGTGATTAATCACGCGAAGTCTGGCTGGATTAGAACGGGCCGGAGCGGTAATAATAATAATAATAATAGTACATGTTTGTAGTAGGCCTAATTTTGTTAATAGGAGTCAACCCAGGAGGCAGAATAATGATAATAATTTTTCTCCCAATAATAATCGCTTTTCTCCCAAAAATAATCGCTTTTCTCATAATAGTGGTAACAGGGGGTATAATGTTTATAATCCGGAAAAGTTGAGAGGCATGACATGCTTCTTTTGTAATAAAAAGGGCCATGTAAAAAGTCAGTGTTTTGCCTTCAAGAAGTCCCTGCAAGCTAATGGTAGACCAGTTATGGGCATTGAAAAGAGAGAGAGCGATCCCGTCCAAACGAGAACGGCTGAACAATGACTATCCAATTGCTTTAACAGGTATTTGTCCCATGGTAGTGTCTCGTCTGTGAATTCATCCAAAGTTAAAGAGGTTCGTATTTTGCGAGACACTGGTGCCGCTCAGTCGTTGATTTTACGAGAAGCATTACCTAGCGATTTTGTCCATGATTATGAAGAGTTTGTGTTGTTGTCTGGTTTTCCCGATTTGGTCGAGTCCTATCCGATCGGTAATTTCCATTTAAAATGTCCTTCCTTTTCAGGAATATTGAAATTGGCCATTGTGAATAAGTTTCCACTGATTAAGGACGTGGATGTAGTGGTAGGAAATGATGTGGCTTATAAAAATAAACATAATCCAATTTTGATAAATAATGAAATTGCAGTAGTTACTCGTTCTAGAGCTAGTGTTGTTGACGCTGCAGAGTCCAGCAACAGATGTAGATTTGAGTAGTTTAGAACGTAGTGATAGCGTAGTTGTAGGAGATATTGGGATTTTGAAGGACAAATTGAATTGGTCTACTGAAGAGCTTATTAAAGCTCAGAAAAAGGATTTTCGGGATCTCCCCATTGAGTCAGGTGAGGTGTCTGATGTAACTGTTCCAAGATTTAAGATAATTAATAATATTTTATATAGGTTGAATAGGCCTATGGAGGCTGATAATATTGATCATGAAATTTTGAAACAGATAATGGTACCTTTTGTTTACAGGAATGAGTTAATATCATTAGCACATGACAGTGGGTTGGCTGGTCATTTTGGCATTCATAAGACTTCGGGGAAGTTGCTTATGAATTATTATTGGCCCAAGTTGAAGGCAGACGTAAAAAAGTTTGTCAATAGTTGTGACGTTTGTCAGAAGGTGGGTAAGCCCAATCAGTCTATACCAAAAAGCACCTCTATGTCCTATCCCCCTTGTTTCTGAACCTTTTAAAGAGGTAATTATTGATGTTGTTGGACCATTGCCCAAGACACGTAGTGGTAAATGAATATATTTTTACTATTATGGATAAAATGTCTCGATATCCTGAGGCAATACCACTAATAAAAAAGTGTTAAGATTGTAGATGTATTAATTGATTTCTTCACCAGGTTTGGGATGCCTAAGATAATTCAATCAGACTGTGGTACTAATTTCGTCAGCAAGTATTTTAAAGAGAAAATGGCAGAGTTAGGTATTAAACATGTGACTTCATCTCCTTATCATCCTGAAAGTCAGGGTGCTCTGGAGAGGTTTCATCAAACCATGAAATCGATGATTAGGAAATATAGTTTAAGTCACGGTTCTGAGTGGGATAAGAATTACCATATCTCTTGTTTGCTTTTCGGTCGGCTCCAACGTCAATCATTAGGTTTCTCTCCTTTCAATTTGGTTTTCGGACATTGTGTTCGTGGTCCTCTTGATGTCGTAAGAGAGTCATGGAAGGTGACATTCCTGATATTAATTTGTTGGATTACATGACTAATTTGGGTGATAAAATGATGAATGGCTTGGGAATTTGCTCGTGAAAATATGTTGTGTAGTCAAAGAAGAATGAGTACTTTTTTGACAGGAAAACCAAGACTCGTACTTCGCTGAAGGCGACAAGGTGTTGGTGTTGTTACCTTTTCCTGGTAATCCATTAAAAGCTTCATTTTCAGGTCCTTGGAAAATTTTTGAAAAAAATTAGTGATGTTAATTATTTAGTAGAGACTCCTGAGAGGAAGGAAACCTTTTCAGCTTTGTCATATAAATATGTTGAAGGCATATATGGAACGGGAGAAAGGTATTCCTGTGGCAACAATTGGAGAGATTATTACATGTAATAACCTTTATTCCTTTTCAGAGGAAGAACGTAATGAGAATAAATATGGTAATGATGGTAACTGGGCCATCAGGTAATATGACTTCTTTAGAAAATTTTGATAGTTCAATTTCTCATTTGTGTTATGAGAAACGTAGGTCTCTGAAGAAGTTGGTGTGTGATTATAAACAATTGTTTTCAGATGTCCCAGGAAGGACATCAGTCCTTGAACATGATGTGGACGTAGTAATGCCACGCCTGTGAAACAATCTCCTTACAGGTTAAATCCTTTCAAGAGTGAAGTTGTTGCTAAGGAGGTTGATTATATGTTAAAACACGGTCTAATTGAGCATAGTCAAAGTCCTTGGTCATCTCCTGTTGTATTGGTAAAGAAACCCGATGGAGATTTTAGGTTATGCATTGACTATAGAAGGATTAATGAGTTGACTAAATGATTGTTATCCATTACCACGTATTGAAGATTGCATTGATCGGATGGGTAAATCTAAATATATAAGTAAATTTGATTTATTAAAAGGGTATTGGCAAGTTCCTTGTCGAAACGAGCAAGGGCCTTGTCAGCCTTCGTAACACCTCAAGGGTTGTTTCAATGTCGTGTGATGCCGTTTGGTATGAAAAATGCGCCGCACTTTCAAAGGTTAATGAATACGTTGGTGTACGGTTTTTGAAGGGTGTATCGTTTATATTGGTGACATTGTTATTTATAGTGATGATTGGGAAACACATTTAAAGCGTATTAAGGAGGCCCTTGTTTGAAGTACTGAAGAAAAAGCTGGTTTGGTGATCAATTTAAAGAAAAGTGAATTTGCAAAAGCAAAAGTCGTATATTTAGGTCATGAAATTGGTGATGGTAAGGTTGCTCCAAAACAAGCTAACGTTGAGTGTATTGAAAAAATGTTATTCCCAGGTGTCGGAGAGATGTCAGGAAATTCCTAGGATTAGTTGGGTATTACAGACGGTTCGTTAAGAATTTTTCTGATATCGCCGACCCTTTAACGAATCTCCTAAGAAAGAAGGTAATTTTTGTCTGGACTGACGAAGCGCAAAGGGCTTTTGATATTTGACAAAAGGTACTTCTTAATTATCCTGTCTTGAGAGCTCCTGATTTTGACCTTCCTTTTACTCTCGCCACGGATGCAAGTGACGTTGGAGTAGGGGCAGTGTTATTGCAGAATGACGAACGGGAATTTCCACCCTGTCGCATTCTTTTCAAAAATTGTCCTCTGCCCAACGTAAATATTCTACTGTGGAGAAGGAGACTCTTGCTGTAGTGCTAGCCATTAATCATTTCCAGGTTTATCTCTCTTCCACAGGAACTCCTATAAAGATTATGACGGACCATAATCCCCTGACCTTCATCAGCAGGTACAAGAATAAAAATCAACGATTGATGCGATGGAGTCTCCTGCTTCAGGAGTGGAATTTGGAATTTTCACATATTCCTGGAAAAGTTAATATTGTTGCCGATGTTCTTTCTCGCAGCGTTGAGTAGAAGTTCTTGTGGAGGCCTATGCGGATATTAAGGTAGTATCTGTATCGTTTCTAATTATGTGTGTGTGCTGTTGAAGTAGGTGCTTAGGTTATTTTTTTTTTTTGTAAAGAGTAGTTGATTGTACAATGAATATTTATTAATCATAATTTTCCTTTGCAGGAGTTGAGTAAATGCATAAGGCTATAAAATTAAGACTGGTTAAATATTACGACCAAAGATGAAAGTAGAGGTGCTACTCGGTGTTCATATTTTATGGCAATGTTTATATTAGGAAGGTTGGTGATGCTTTTAAAATGCGTTATGGAATGAGTGTTTATAGGACACGTAAGTTAATATCGTAAAGTTGTTACTGAGAGGTGTGGTATACAAGGATGGTGGTATGTATTTACTGATCATTGGCATATGGTGCAATAAGGTGGGGTGATTAATTTGGTTAGGGTACTAATCGGAGAGTTTACATTGTTAGCTGACAGCTACTTATCCGGGCACTCTTTATTTTCAGGCATAACTACGCTTCACGAAATTTTGCGTGTTGAGATTGCGCAGGGGAAAACTGTGTTCTCTGTGTTATCCAGTTTTGGTATATGTATTCGGTAGGACGCTTTTATAGTGATCTAGTGTGTTGTCATGGTGTTTCTAGACAGGACTATTGTTCGCTGAACATTGTTTATAATGAGCGATGAGAAACAAAGTGAAACAACTTTGAGTGTGTAAAATAGTTATGACCTAGGAACAGATATGTGGAATCCGGTTTAAAACAGTGTTGCTCTCAAAGTATGTACTCATGTGAGAGCCTTGTAGTTCTTTGGAATTTTTTTTTTTTTTTTTGATTGTTGGTTTGTGAGGTTTCAGTGTAGTTAAATCCTCTGGTGTATATTAATGATATTTTGATAATTTGGGTGCCTTAATTGTAAGCTGTATCCTTGTTTCTTTGCCACCCCAACCCCCATTGATTTTTTTTGTCATGTTTTATAAGTGCAATTTTCTTAATGGGAATTTTGGTTTTTTCAGCTATGAATGAAACCTTGTATTTATGTTGTTTGATTGTATTTGTTTCAGCATATGATTATTTCATATTTTTTGTTTTTGTTTATTTTAGAATGTTATTTAATTTTTTTTTTTTTTTTTTGAAAAAAAAAAAATTCTTTGGGAGAGGAGGTGTCATCTTGTTGCCAGTTAATGATAGGTGAATGATGTATTAATTATTTTTGATAATGTATTAGATTTTTTTTCACTGTTAATTAGTAAAGAATGGTAATTGCTAGTTTTTTCTCCTCTCCGGTGTTTGGCTTGTTGTATGTTTTTACTAATCCTCCTTTTCAAATTCCATATTTGGTGATTTCTCTGGGAGTAGCCTTCTCCCCCGCCAAACCCCCCGGCTCTTGCTGACCAGTGGGGAGATGAAAGTCTTCGGTGGTGATATGAGCAGTTGTTTCCTGGACCTTAGCTTGGGCGCTGTTTGGATTGTCCGTTGGTACTGATTATTGGCCTCTGCATATGTACTTGGACTGGAGATTATTCACCCCCTACTTACTTTTTGGATCTCCCAGTCTGCAGCTTCAGGATTTATCCTTAACGCCTTGGTTCAGTTATAAAGCCAAGGGGACCTCTGTCCCAAGGTAAATTATTTACAGTTTGATAAGCTCTCAGCAAATGTTTCTCTGCTGTCGTATTCAGTGGACAGTTTGATACTTGCCAGCCACCTGTTAACATATCTGGATTCAGCGCTGATAATCACCTTGATTTGTCCTCCAGACGTGGAGTCGTACCTTGCCTTGAAACTGGAGAACTTTAAAAACATACAGAGAAGTTGTTAGGAATATTAGCGTGTATTTGTTAGGTTATTCTGTCTTTTTGTCTTTCTCCTCCTTTCTGGACCCCCTCCCTTTTATGTTTGAATGTGTTGGTTTCTGTTATTAGTTGAGTATTTGGGATTTGTTTAGTGACTATTTAAGTGTGCTTGTTATTCATATATTTTTGTATTATAGAGGTTCAGGTGTGACTTCTGCCTAAGAGTTATGTATTAAATTTAAGTTATTTTTCTCAAGTGTTTATTTTCACCCCTGAATTGATTTTGCACACTGTGGTTTAAGGTTGTGGTACGATTTCACACCTTGTGAATTTCGTATCCTGTTTAGTGAATACAGGTATAACCTATAATTGGATAAGTATATAGTGTGGTGGTTAACAGGCCATCACAATATATATATATATATATATATATATATATATATATACTTTATATATATATATATATATATATATATATAATGTATGTATGTATATATGGTCTCGCTATATTTATGATAATAATTTTTTTTTGGATAGGTTGTGGGAGATTCAAGACGAGGGGACATGTGGTCCAGTGACATGGACACCGCATCTGGGTGGCATCATTAATTTTTCAATAGTGACATTATTGAGACACTGTCGTGATTATGATAATAAATGTATTTAAATTTTCGCTGCTCTATTCATTGACTCCTGGAGGTTTGTTTTATATATTATTCATGGTTTGAATACACCAACACACACTCATACACACACAAAGAAATGTAAAACATCCCTTCAAACATTAATCCCCTATGAATACAGTTCCAATGAATACCTTATAATAATTGGGAAAAAACTTAATACATTCCGCTCCCCTGAAAAAGAAACTATACATGACAGTTAAAAGGAAATATATAAACAGTCCCTTTAATTAATCCGACAAGAAAATAAAATAAAGAGTGAGAAAATTGTTAACATAAAAATAAAAAGAAATGATACCGAACACTTACATCTTCATTATAGGAACGGCACGAGACACTCTTAAAATTGCTGAGGCCCTAAATGAAGGTTCTATTTTTGTATCTTGGAGTTTAGATTAATGGTTGGAAATATTAGCAGAAGTGCCGGTTGCAGTTTTCTTTCGAAAGTATGTGGCCTGTCGCCTGTCAGGCTCATGTTACCAAGTTTCTTTTTGTTCTATTGTTATTTAGACAAGGTCAAACTACAAAGAGTAGCACCTGACTATCTCTAACTATAATCGTTTCCTCTAACATCTACAAGATTTCCTATCTCCTGTGCACCCAGGCTTTGGTAGGGCTCCAAGTTTCTGTTGCATAAGTTTCTATTGGTAGGACCATCTAACTAAAAATTTCCTTTTAGAGAAAGTGGCACTTTACTTTCCATTATCTCATTTTGTTTACAAAAAGCTCTCCATCCCATGCTTATCCTTCTTTTAATTTCGGTCTCATGTCCTGGGGAAACACTTATTGTCTGTCCTAAATACGTATATTCATTAACAATTTCTAGAGGTTGGTCCATAACTTTTATTTGTCTCTCTGCACTTTTATTGAACATTATCTTAGTTTTACTCATAATCATTTTCAGTCCTGCATTTCTGCTTTTCTATCATCTTTTGTAATTCCTCCCCTGATTCACTGAGCAGAACTATGTCATCTGCAAATCTTAAGTTGTTTAGGCATTCCCCATTAATATTAATCCCTATATTTTCCCAATCTAAATTCTTAAAAACCTCTTCTAGGCACGCTGTGAATAATTTAGGAGAGATGCGGTCACCCTGTCTAACTCCCTTCTCAGTCGGAAATTTCTCACTATCTTTATGTAGTTTTAGGATTGCTGTACTACCCGTATAGATATCTTCAATTGTTTTAACATTAGACTCATCTATTCCTTACTTTTGAAGAGCTTTCGTTACTGCTAAAGTTTTCACAGAGTCAAAAGCTTTCTCATAGTCTACCAATGCCATACATAGTGGTTTGTCATACTCTGTCGATTTTTCCTTTAGCTGGTTCATTACATGGATGGTCAGTTTCTGAATATCCGCTTCTAAAACTTTCCTGCTCTCTTAGTTGATTAAAGTCTAGCTGTCTTTCTATTCGGCCTAATATGATCTTTGTAAATATTTTATATATTACTGAGAGTAAACTTATTGTGCAGTAATTTTTCAGGTCTCTTGTGTCTCCCTTTTTGTGAGTTAATATAATGATAAAGTTTTCCTAAGTTGTAGGTATAGAGCGTTCTTGCAAACATGTTGTGTAAAGTTCAATGAGTTTTACCATTATGAAATCTCCTCCGTCTATTATTAAATCAATTGTTAGGCAGCTCTCGAAATCATACTTATGGGCGTCCGGGGAAAGGCAGTCAATGCAATTGAAGGATTATTAATAATAACTACGTTTCACAACTACATTGTCGCATCCTCAAGGCCAGGCCAGACCGGTGCCTTGAAGATGCAATAAAGACGTAGTTGTGAAACGTCGACATTATTAATAAACCTTCACTTGTATCGAGTGCCTTTCCCCGGACGCCCATAAGTATGATTTTGAGAGCTGCCTAACAATTGATTTAATAATAGATGGAGGAGATTTCATAAGGGTAAAACTCATTGAACTTTACACAACATGTGTGTGTGTGCGTATGTGTGTTTCCTATTTTATGATCCTAAGGCAAACCATATATATGACCAGGCTTTGACCCTGAAACAAGTAAAGTACTATGTAACTTCCCTAATCTTATCTCGCAGACTTCTTAACCTCCTTTTTTTATTTGTCTTCTAATTTCAAAATGTGACTAGTAATATCTATATTTGAGATCGTAAATTTTGTATTATCAGAGAGTATCTAATTCATTTTATCTAAATAATCGGACTTATGCGTCAATACAACACCCCTACCTTTATCTGGTTTTGTAGAAAATATCCTATTATCGTTCTTAAGGTTACGTAAAATATTGATTCTGTCTTTATTAAACTGATTGTCAACCTCCTTTCTTCGATTAAAAATTTAAAAAATATGTATCATTTACCATTACAGAAAGTTTGCTAAAAAGTGAAGTAAGGGTTTCACTATCATAAATGTCATAGTTTCAAAATGGTTAAAGAAATATAATTTCATGGGAATCAAGGCAAAATCAAGACCAATAGAAAGAAGATCCTTTCACTGTTTTCTTATCTTTTTAGACATTAAAAATTACTTTATTACTATCTATCTATCTATACACACAGGCACACAGACACACAAACACACACAGGCACACACACACACACACACACAAACACACACAACCCACACACATATATATATATATATATATATATATATATATATATATATATATATATATATATATATAATATATATATATATATATACTTGTACTTAGGGTACTTGTACTTGTCCTCTCATTATTTGTTTTAAATGTTTCTGTAAATTTTAATTAACATATTTCTTAAAGTTTAGTCTATTGTATGTTTTTTAAATGTTCTCTAAGGTTTTAATCAACTTATTATCTTGATATTTGAGTCTTAATGTATATCTTACTATTAATTAAATTTTCACAATTTATAATTAGAGGCTGAAGATGTACTCTGAAGCAGTATGAAACGTTCCATAATAAAATATTCTTCACTATGTTTGGTGATTCCTGGACCCTTTTTTAATGCTCTCATCTGATCATATATATATATATATAATATATATATATATATATATATATATATATATATATATATATATATATATATATATATATATACATATATATACATAGATATATATATATATATATAATATATAGATATATATATATATATATATATATGTATATATATATAATATATATATATATATATATATATATGTATATAAAAATATATATATATATACATATATATATATATATATATATATATATGTATTATATAATATATATATATATATATACATATATATATATATATATATATATATATATATATATATATATATATATAGATATATATATATAAGAGGTATACAGGAGCGTAGACATATAAAAGGTTCAGGAGGTCCATTGATACTTCACATGAAGGCCAATATTTATTTTAAAACGTTTCGCACATCATCAACTTTGTGCATCTTCAGTCTGTTAAAAGAGAATTGCATATATTAAAAAACTAAAAATAAGGATTCACAATAGTAATCATGTTAAAATGCAATAAAATATAAACAGTTAAAAAAGAGGAAGAAGAACCACTGAGGTACCAACCAACTAGAGTGAAAGGAAAGCAAGGAATGATTTTTGAAAGAGCCAGGTCTAAGACGTTGACTATGCCAGATGTAGAGGTGAAGCCGAGGTGTTGTTATTCAATGGGGGAACCAGTCTTTTAATAATTAACGATTCCAAGGTAGTCAGGTGGTCCGGGTCTTTAGTGTAACCTATTATTGAGAAGTCCTGTTTCGATACATTAATTTTGCATTTAGCGGCATGATTCTTGATATTAGAAAATTCAGGATTACTAATTCTTTGACCTGTTCTATAACTGAAACCCATATGGCTGCAATATCTCATCTGCAGTAATCTTCGAGTAGATCCCACGTAAGTAGCAGGGCATCCTGCGCATTTGAATTTATATACAACGTTGGATCTCATAAAGTCCTGCAGACGATCTTTGAAATAAAAAAGCGAGCCAATTTTGCAAGGATTATTTGAAATAAGTTTAATTTGAGACAAGGCATTTCTTGTTCTATTATTTGTGTGAGTCTGAGAGAAAACTTCGAGTTAGTTACATATGGAATCGATGCATACATTAGTTTCTTTGGGACATCCATTAGCGGAGGAGGTGGTTGGATATAGTTACCTACTAATTTATTAATTATATTATGTACAATGTCTTTGGGATAAGAGTTTTTTTGAAAAAAGGTTATTAAAAATTCCATTTCGTTATGAAAAATTTGCCAGTTGGATGAGTATTTCAAAGCTCTATAGACCAATGTGTATATGGTATTAAGTTTGAAGGTTTTCTGACAAGAACTATAGAAGTTATTGGCTAATCCCGTGAACGTCTTTTTCCGATATACTGCAGTCGTGAATTCTGAATTGACTCTAGTGACAAGGATGTCCAGAAATGGTAATTTGTTTTCATTTTCTATCTCCATGTGAATTTAATGTTAGGATGTTGTACGTTAATATGTTCCAAAAATTTTGCTATTTGCCATTGATATCTGAAAAGTGCAAATGTGCGTCAACATATCTTCTGTAATACATTGGTTTACAAGAAATAGGACAATTATCTAAAAATTCTGTTTCCAAATATGACATAAAAAAAGTTGGCAAATATTGGCCCAAGTGGCGACCCCATAGCAACTCCATCGACCTGCGAATAGAGTCGTTGATTAAAAATAAACATGGAATCTTGCACAGCAAGTTCAAGAAATTGTTTAAAAAGGGGTTTGCTAAAACCATGAAATACAGTGTCATCGCTAATAAAATCTTATTTAAAAATAATATCTATGGTTTCGTTCAATGGTACATTCGTAAACAACGATTCTACGTCAAAACTGGCCATTTGGTAGTCTCCGTCCTGATGGATGATTTGTTCCTGAAATTGATATCCATTTTTCAAAGTTTTTTCGTTAATGGAATATTCAGTTAATAGTGATACTAAGAATTTGGAGATAGAAAAAGAAGGACTACTGTATGCAGCCATAATGGGTCTAACAGGTGTGCCTGGTTTATGAATTTTCGGTAGGCCATATAATATACTAAACGAAGAACCTGTGACATGTAATTGCTGGTATGTAGTTTCATTTATTACTCCTTCATTTTTCAGTTTCCTTAAGAATCTATTGACTTTATCTTCTCTTTTGTAAATGTCGAGAAAGTTGGGTCACCATGTAGTTGTTAAACTTGGTGGTATCAGATAGAATAGTTTCAATTTTTTCAATATACTCATTTTTGTTTAGAATTACCACACCTTTGCCTTTATCAGGTTTGCAAATAATTATATCTTCTCGTTTTTTTAATTCAAGTAATAATTTAAGATCATCCTTTCTAAAAAATAGTGTCCAGGAGGTTTTAAGGTTAGCATAAGTTTGATGAATAATAGAGGATATTTTTTGCTGCAAATAACTTTCTCGACATTTACAAAAGAGAAGATAAAGTCAATAGATTCTTAAGGAAACTGAAAAATGAAGGAGTAATAAATGAAACTACATACCAGCAATTACATGTCACAGGTTCTTCGTTTAGTATATTATATGGCCTACCGAAAATTCATAAACCAGGCACACCTGTTAGACCCATTATGGCTGCATACAGTAGTCCTTCTTTTTCTATCTCCAAATTCTTAGTATCACTATTAACTGAATATTCCATTAACGAAAAAACTTTGAAAAATGGATATCAATTTCAGGAACAAATCATCCATCAGGACGGAGACTACCAAATGGCCAGTTTTGACGTAGAATCGTTGTTTACGAATGTACCATTGAACGAAACCATAGATATTATTTTAAATAAGATTTTTATTAGCGATGACACTGTATTTCATGGTTTTAGCAAACCCCTTTTTAAACAATTTCTTGAACTTGCTGTGCAAGATTCCATGTTTATTTTTAATCAACGACTCTATTCGCAGGTCGATGGAGTTGCTATGGGGTCGCCACTTGGGCCAATATTTGCCAAACTTTTTTATGTCATATTTGGAAACAGAATTTTTAGATAATTGTCCTATTTCTTGTAAACCAGTGTATTACAGAAGATATGTTGACGACACATTTGCACTTTTTAGATATCAATGGCAAATAGCAAAATTTTTGGAACATATTAACGTACAACATTCTAACATTAAATTCACAATGGAGATAGAAAATGAAAACAAATTACCATTTCCTGGACATCCTTGTCACTAGAGTCAATTCAGAATTCACGACTGCAGTATATCGGAAAAAGACGTTCACGGGATTAGCCAAAAATCTATAGTTCTTGTCAGAAAACCTTCAAACTTAACTACCATGTACACATTGGTCTATAGAGCTTTGAAATACTCATCCAACTGGCAAATTTTTCATAACGAAATGGAATTTTTAATAACCTTTTTTCAAAAAAACTCTTATCCCAAAGACATTGTACATAATATAATTATAAATTAGTAGGTAACTATATCCAACCACCTCCTCCGCTAATGGATGTCCAAAGAAACTAATGTATGCATCGATTCCATATGTAACTAACTCGAAGTTTTCTCTCAGACTCACACAAATAATAGAACAAGAAATGCCTTGTCTCAAACTTAAACTTATTTCAAATAATCCTTGCAAAATTGGCTCGCTTTTTATTTCAAAGATCGTCTGCAGGACTTTGTGAGATCCAACGTTGTATATAAATTCAAATGCGCAGGATGCCCTGCTACTTACGTGGGATCTACTCGAAGATTACTGCAGATGAGATATTGCAGCCATATGGGTTTCAGTTATAGAACAGGTCAAAGAATTAGTAATCCTGAATTTTCTAATATCAAGAATCATGCCGCTAAATGCAAAATTAATGTATCGAAACAGGACTTCTCAATAATAGGTTACACTAAAGACCCGGACCACCTGACTACCTTGGAATCGTTTAATTATTAAAAGATTGGTTCCCCCATTGAATAACAACACCTCGGCTTCACCTCTACATCTGGCATAGTCAACGTCTTAGACCTGGCTCTTTCAAAAATCATTCCTTGCTTTCCTTTCACTCTAGTTGGTTGGTACCTCAGTGGTTCTTCTTCCTCTTTTTTAACTGTTTATATTTTTATTGCATTTTAACATGATTACTATTGTGAATCCTTATTTTTAGTTTTTTAATATATGCAATTCTCTTTTAACAGACTGAAGATGCACAAAGTTGATGATGTGCGAAACGTTTTAAAATAAATATTGGCCTTCATGTGAAGTATCAATGGACCTCCTGAACCTTTTTTTTTTTATATATATATATATATATATATATATATATATATATATATATATATATATATATATATGTATATATATATATATATATATATATATATATATATATATATATATATATATACATTTATACATAATAGCTAATAGCTATAATCACTTTAGGACACGATTCATTTTGGCTATTTGCAAGCATTATATTAACGAAGGGCTGATGCTTAGTATTCTATGTCACAAATATCCGTATATACTATAGAGACAGTGCTGACGAAGATACACACAACCATTTGAGAATACAGATCCACCCACTGGCGGGTGTCATTTTAGCATTGGCTTTCAAAACTCATTTGGCCAAATTCACAATTTACTCTCAAGGCGTCACGGAGGCGGGGCTGGAAATCTAAAAAACACTGCTACCCCCCTTACTGTGTTTACAAATATTATAATCCTATTTCCATCCATCTCTACTGCCTACTTCAAAATTTGAACAATTTATACATTTATTTTTTTATATTAAAGGATCAAGTTTATGCATCCCTTGACTGATGTTCATATTATGGTTGTAACTTTCTTTGATAAAGCTAGATTCAATGATATTCATTTCCAGTACGTTATTAGAATACCTACACAGTCCTTTTTGCCCCTTCCCAGTTAATAGCATGACTGTTCTCACTAACATGTACAAAAACACCACTATTTCCCTGTGCATATCTCACACATTTTGTGTGCTGTTCTATTCTCTTTTACAGTGCTTTACCCGTTTGGCCAATGTAAAAATTGTCACAAGACTCACATTGAATTTATATACACATCCTTAGGGATGTCGGGGGAGTTTTTGATAAGTAGATGTTTCATTGTTTTACTGTTTGCAAAAGCGACATTAACACCAAAATTCTTTAGAAAATGGGGTCATATTTGATATTATTATTATAAGCCAGTACAAGCAAAAGTTTTCTGTTGTAAGGTTCTTTTTTATTTTGGTACATAGTCTCTTTTGCCGCATCTAATGCATTGTTTAGTACACTGTCAGGGTATTTCAGTTTCTTGCCTGTATTCCGAATCTTTTCCATTTCCTCATATATATATTCTGATCTACATACACGTAATGCTCTTAGAAACATAGATGTAAACACTAATTTGTTAACCTTGTGTTGTCCAGAATAGAAAAGTACACAGAAAGAAATAGTAGGTTTTCTGCAAACACTATACTTAAACCCACTATTATTTCTCCGTATGAGGACATCCAAAAGGGGTAGGCATCCATCATTTTCCAATTAAATAGTAAATTTAATTGATGGTACTAACTGATTTAAGCTGGCAAAAAATTTATTTACATCTTCGTTCCCTGGCCATACACAAACTATGTCATAAACATATCTGAACCAAACTATTATGCTTGGAATTAGGTTGTTTAGTATTTTCTTATAAAAAATTCCTATACAAGTTACTTAGCACTGGGGACAGAGGGTTTTCCATTGCCATACCATACTTTTGTGAGTAAAATTTTCCATTAAATTCAAATTTGCATTCTTTCAAACATAATCTAATCAGTTCAGTTAAAGTGCTTTTAGAAAATGGGATATCCAGCTTTGTGTTTTCTTATAAGTAGATCAGCAATTGACACCTTTGTGAATAGTTGAACTACATCAAAACTCACAAGCTTCGATTATCAATTAACCTGCACACTATTTAGTTTATTTATCAAGTCCTCATTATTCTTGATATCAACATTAGACATGGTACCTACCAATGGGTTAAGTATATCCACTAAGTACTTCGCTAGTTTGTAAGATGAGGAACCCACTGAGCTAATAATTGTCCAGGAAGGAAAGTTTCTTTTGTGGTTTTTTTATTGTACCATACATATACGGTACCATAAACAATCAAGCTATTAACTGGGAAGGGGCAGAAAGGATTGGGTATTCCAATACCGTACTGGAAAGGAATATCATTGAATCTAGCTTTACAAAACAAAGTTAAAACCATAATAAGAACATCAGTCAAGGAATGTATAAACTTGATCCTTTAATATCAAAAGAAATTTGTATATCGTTTAAATTATAAGGTAGGCAGTAGAGATGTATGGCAATAGGATTATCATATTTGTAAACACAGTAAGGGTGCAGCACTACTAATGATATTTCCAACCCCGCCTCCCTGACACCTGTCAAGTGTTGATTTGCAGTCTTATCTTGGATAAGTGAAGCCACTCAGGTCACTGGCCGCCATTTTGGGACTGGCAACTGAATCCCTGGGTCGACCATAGGTGCGCGACCTTGCGATGACTAAGGTGTCACACTTTTTATTTTTTATGCACTATGTTATTTTAATTCGTTCTTATAGTTTTCTTGTGTGCGTACTCTTCTGCTTACGGTATATATAATTTCGTACTCCATTTTATCCTCAGACAGTTAACACGTTTACTGAAACTATAATGCCTTGATGAAAAAATAAGTGAATTAGAGGGAAGTGAAACTACTATTGAATTCATTATAGTATTCAACACCTTATTTGACATATCAAATTCTCGAAATCTAAATGCCAAAGGATTAAAAACCCAATTCAGAAGAATAATGCAAGTGATATTAAAGATTTTCTAATAAAAACAGAAACATATATCAGATCTTTGAGACTTCAAGATGGTAAAGACATCTTAAAATCAAATAGAAAAATTGGTTTCATTGGCTTTCTCTATTGCATACAATGTCTTCAGATTCTG
Source organism: Macrobrachium nipponense (assembly GCF_015104395.2). Taxonomy (NCBI): domain Eukaryota; kingdom Metazoa; phylum Arthropoda; class Malacostraca; order Decapoda; family Palaemonidae; genus Macrobrachium; species Macrobrachium nipponense. Next base: position 4,151,143 of record NC_087221.1, on the reverse strand, counting down.
TACGAAACCTGTATTGCATCAAATGGTGGGCCTTTACAATTTTTGATGACCTACAAATTCAGTCAGGATCATATTGAACTATTATTTGGTCAAGTAAGAAGTAGGGGAGGCCATAATGATAATCCAACAGCGAGACAATTCTCTGCTGCTTACAAAAGGCTACTTGTACATAATGACTTAATGGATAACATTCGTGGCAACTGCTTGCCATTAGAGTCAGTGAACCATATTAAGTGCTTTAAGGTGCATAAATGAGCAGGTTGCAGTAGGGAATATAAATGCTTCTGTTTCAAGATCTCGAATTTTAGAAGTTCAAGAAGCATATTCAGATGACAAGAAATATAATTATGATTATATTCCAAACCATTACCACTTGTCAAAATGTTCAAATAAAATACAAGCTCATGTTGCAGGCTTAGTTGTTTTCAAGTTAAAAAAAGTCTTTGCAGTGTGAGGTCTGCATTGGTGCATAACATTAACAGACGCTAATTTTAGTCACTCGCATCAAATTAAAAACCAAAGGAAAATTGGTGTATAAAATAGTCAAGCTCATGTTTCAGGCTTACAACTTTGTGATAGTTCAATGAGAAATAAAAATGTCTTTCTGGAGCAGTGTGGAGGTCATTAGTCATTGGTGCATACAACATTACGGAGACGCTAATTTTAGGATCAGCTCCTCGCATCAAATTAAAACTCGAAGAGGAAAGATGTTGATGTATCTATCAAATGATGTCATTGATATATGCAATACATGCGGCAAAAATATGAGGGAATTGTTGTCCTGCAACAAAACACTGGGGAGAGTTAACTTCCATAAATTAGTTAGTTCAGTATTGGCAGCTTACAGAGACAAAACAATATTTTCAGAGTTCGATTGCCACATATATGATACACAACCATTGGACAATCGCTTGCACTTACTGATTAAAATAATAACTGAAAAAAATATTTGCAAGTGAGATATAATTATGCTGGTAAGCAGATTACTGCTAAACTTCAATCGCAGGTCGCAGGAAGGAGTCCCCAGATATATACTAAGCTGATTCATTTTAGCAGTCAATAATTCCTAATAGTAGGTGATAACAAACGGTAAGGACTAAGGAACTATTTAACATAAAGAGAATAGCTTTAAATTTGGGCCAGTAATAGGCTATATGTATATAAGATATAGAAAAAGTTTGCATCGCATCTCTGAGTAATAAAGCAAGGTATTATGTATGATGAAATAATTAACTATGTTTTTTAAAAGAATGATAAAATGTCTATCCCTTTTCGCCTCCATTTATGCCATGAAAAGACGCATTATGAAAATAAAGGATAGGAAAAATAACTGAAGAGTTTCTATTAATCCTTACGGTTTAAAGATACGAACTATGTTTCGGTAGACTAACTTCCATCTTTATGAAGTAGTGAAGCACTATTTGATAAGGTTGGAAGTTAGTCCACCGAAAAATATTCCTTGGCATTAGCACCATACACAATACCTTAACAAATATTGATGTCCTCAGGGGATAAATTATGAGACATCCTGTTTTAACAGAAGAAATAATGTATATATATACAAATATATATATATATATATATATAGATAATATATATATATATATATATATATATATATATATATATATATATATATATAGTAATTAATATTTTATATTAAATTAGGTTATATTATATTTTATATATATCATGGCATATATATAGAACCATTTTATATAATATATATATATAGTATATATATATATATATATATATTTCTTAATAATAGTATATATATCATTATATATATAAAAGCGAAAAACCACAGACAAATGATAGGCAAATATCCAAGCGCTTTTGTCTTTACTAAGACATCGTCAAGGAACGAAAGTAAAACAGTTCGATCAAGAATACCAGAACACTTCCATTATTTGACTTGATGAAACAAGATTCAATGATATTCCTTTTAAATGTGTCATTACATGGGAATAAAGCTCTTGCTTGACTCTAGTTAATAAGATGATCTAAATATCTCATATGTACAAATAATGCATTTGATATATATCCAGTTGTCACAGAATATTGGTGCTATTTAATTCGTTGTGAAGGGGATTTTCCGGTTTTTCCGTAATATATTTTATCACACTTTACAAGGAATTTCATGTGTAGCTGGGGACATCTTCAGGATCATTTTTTATTACTAAACTCTTAACATTAATATTACTCAAAACAACATTTATGTTAGAGAGATTTAAAATTCAAGGAATCTTTAAAATATTTTTCATCATACGGTAATTGTAGAACAATATGCTTACTAAATTCAAGTTTGTCTTTAGTTAAATCATTTTTTTTCTAGCTCTTTGCCATGCCTCATTTACAAAAGTCCTTGTGTATTAAAATTTTAAGGCAATATCACAAATAGGTTTGATCACAGCGTCAATAAACTGCGGGCTACAGGCACGCAAAGACCTTAAGAACATCCCAGAAAAAAACAAAGAACTTAAAATTTTGATAGTGATTGGAGTAATAACGAACAAAAGAAGCAATGTTAGTTGATTTTCGAAGACTGAAAAGGTGAAATTTCTATCTATTCTATGGACAGTTACAATTTCGTTCTTCATTTACAATAAATTTTATAGAAGGGCCTAAATTATTGAGATTAATAAGTAAATACTGGATATTTTCGTGAACTGGCCAGATACAGAAAATATCATCCGCAGGCCTAAACCATATAACCTTTGGGGCAAAAGTGTAAGTAGATGACACGTTTCATACCCTTAAAAGCATACAGTATAGCTTTAATTGGACTGCTACTTTGGAGTGGAAGAATCGGAAGGGTTGCAGCCATCTTGAAAGGAAGCTTCAATTAAAGCTGAAGAACCTTATTGCTGAATGCAACTGGACTAAACATGCTAACGCGGGCTTCATGATTAATTTATCAGACAAATCAGTGGATAGTGCTACAACAACAGGTTTGGGATATGGATTAAGCTTTGGTGTTTCTAACGGTAACCTGGACTATGTCGATATTTAAAAATTATTTTGTTATTTGGAAAAATATAATCATAATTTATTCCCTGAGGACATCAATATTTGTTAAGGTATTGTGTATGGTGCTTCTCCCCATAAAATTTCTCCATGCTTATAAAAAAAATAAAAAAAAGACTAAACAGTGGAAGTAACAAAGGCAGATAAATCTCATATGGTGGTAATGATGAATGAAAGTGACTATGTAAATAAAATAATACCATTATCAAATGATAGTGATTTTCTTCAAAGCTTTAGCCCATTTTTACATGGGGTCGCCATTATGAATGAGTCGTCTCCAATTTCTGTCCTGTGCATCGTTCTCGTTAATACCTTGCCATAACAAATCTTCCCCTACACAATCACGCAATCTCTTTCTTGGTCTTCCCTTTTTCCTTCTACCCCATACTTCCATTTCCGTTGTATGTCTTCCGATATGATGTTCCTCTCTTTGTAACAGGTGTCCATACCACCGAAACCTTCCCTCCTGTATCTTCTTTGATATTTCAACTACCTTTGTCGATCCTCTTATATACTCATTTCTAATCTTATAATCCCTTGTTACCCCCGACATCCATCTCAACATTCTCATTTCTACTAAATCCATCTTCTCCTCTGTTTTCCTCACACTTACTGTTTCTGTTCCATATAACATAGATGGTCTGACCACCGTCCTATGAAACTTTCCCTTCAATTTCAGAGGAACCTTCTTGTCACAGAGAACCCCTGATGCAGACCTCCAGTTATTCCATCCTGCCTGAATTCGATGTCTCACCTCTTGGTCCATGCAGAAAGGAAAAATATTGAGCTTGAGGATAGTGAAAAAAATCAAAGAATGTGAGGATGAGGATTCAAATGAGAAGGAGAGGGGGAGGAGGAGGAGGTGATATCTATCGATGATGAGGTACTACATAGTGGAACAAGTTTGGAGGCGTCGGAACTGGTGATTATACCTCAAGAAA
>NC_087221.1:4132055-4146672 GCF_015104395.2 Macrobrachium nipponense | reverse complement strand
TTATACCTCAAGAAACTACATCTGTTGAGTTCACTGTTATCACGACAATTGCTGACGTTCATCAAGAGGACAGAAAGATGAATCTTAACCTGAGACACGGAATTGGTCAAGGAAGAGAAGGACAAATTGATGCAGAATATATTGAAAATGGATTAATGGAGACTGATGGAAATTTATTAATGCGTCTGGAAACGGAAAATGGAAAATTCAAATGGAAAATTCAAATGGAAAATTATGGAAAATGACGTCAAGGTGAGAATCTCAAAGAAGAAAATAGGAACTCAAGATCTGAAGATGATAGTAATGTGGAAAATTGGGAAAATTGAGAGACCAGAAAAGGAAAAAGCTGGAATCTAATTAATTTTACTCCTTCAGTCTCTCAATTGGTTGTTTAAATGTGAACGGATTAAATGACGTAGGTAAACAAATGAAGCTGTTATCCTTGTCTAGTATTATGATACAGATATTTTGTTATTGCAAGAACATAATGTGAAGGACTTAAAATCCCTGAGTCTTTTTCACAAACTATTACGATGTTTTGATAAACGAAAGTAATAATCTTAAAGGAGGTACAACAGTTTGTATAAATAAATTTAAATCTTTGTCTGTCATTAGCAAGGAAATGGATACCGAGGGACAGAGAATAGGAGCTAAAATATCTTGTTTAAATCATGAAATTTCAGTTGTGAATACTTATGCCCCTTCAAGTACAGATAAAAATAAAGAAAGAGAAGCAGTTTTTTTACAATAAAATCTTATATTATTTTCGTAGAAATTTTGAAAATGTAGTTTTCGGAGGGGATTTTAATTGTGTTACATCTAATAGAGATGTTAATACGAGGAAAGATAATTTAGTGTCAAAATCATTGCAGACCTTCATACAAAATGTTGGATTAAAAGATGTAACATACACTTATAAAGGCATTCCAAAATATACCTCCTTATAGTTAAATGGGGTCCTTTGACACCATTATATATATATATATATATATATATATATATATATATATATATATATATATATATATATATGTGTGTGTGTGTGTGTGTGTGTGTGTGTGTATACACACGCACACATATGTACGTAGACATACACACACACTCACAGATGTTAAGCCACAAATATCGTTTATCAATTCAGTATATCTCATGAATAGCTTACATCCAGAGGATTATGGCTGATAATTGATTCGCTTTGTTTAGAAACAATGATGTATTTTTTACCATGTGTGATGCACAGGGACTTTTGACCATTGACCCATCAAGGTAGGTGTATGTTATTGTCAACTCTGCTGTATAGGCATGATACTCTTCTATTTTGATGGACATTAATAAGAGCATTCTCTACGATTCTTCGATATGAAAGCAGAAGTGTAGTCAGGTACGAAGTTCCTCGTTATGCTCTTAATGTCCCTACGTACGGGAGTTTTATTTGCTGGTATATCCCTTATTTTGCCATGCTAGTGGGTTTGAAAATATATTTTTGACCATGTGTGATGCGCAGCGACTTTTGACCATTGCCCCTTCAAGGTCGGTGTAAGTTAATAATAAGTCTGCTGTTTTAAGCATAATACTCTTTTCACGGCTTTTCCGCCAACATTGTGAGGCAGCTGGGTGAGTTGTTTACAGATGAACTAAAATTCTTTGTCTATGTAACCATTAGTACAGGTTCCTGGTCCTCTGAGAAAAATGCAAATTACGTTTACACCCCAGTCTTTGGGGAAACCTCATGATGCTTAAGGTAATAAATGCCGGAACTGGAGAACGTTGGTCTTCCGTAGACGTTGAAACTGTACTTCTCTGATTGCCTACTTATATATCTAAAATGGCTGGTTTCCATCCTTTTCCATTCAGTTTTGAACGTAGTGCTGCAAGTAAATTCATTTTGCTGCAAACAGATATCAAAATCTTCTCAACTGTTATTCCAGAACGTGAACATTTTACAACGCGTAGCACCAAAACCACTTTGAGGTTGAATCATTAAAGTACATGCAGGCATTAAAGAGGAGATAGCTGGCTGTCTATCCCATATTCAAATTTTTGTGAAACTTTCAGTTACAAGAGGGAATGTTATTGGTTACAAGGAGCTTGATTAATTTAACTTATTTTTCATTACATTTATTTATTTTTTTCACTGGCCAGAGGATATAGGTCGTAGTTAGGCGTTTAGTTTTTACCTTTCTGAAAATCAGGATATCATTTACAAGAACCTTTTTTAATATGATTCCACGTCCCGGCTTATGAGAGTTATGTCGTTCTCTGGAATATCTAACTTTTAAAGTCCTCTGCATGTTTTATTAACTACCCAGGAAATGTGACAGCAAACCTGCTAAGTTTTTGAGAGACTAAAAACTAACGAGATTTAATTTCACATAACTGGAAGTCAGAGAATACCTTCCTTATGGGTTATGGCGCGCCCGTAGAAGTATGGTGAAGAATTGTTTACGAATCCGTTTCAAAAATTCACAGGAATAAAAACATCATATTAATCTTTCCTAAACAGTGTCCCTTAAGGGTTTTAACCAAGAATATATCAACCCTTCCGGCGTGTTTAGTACAAGCCCGTTGGGGATTACCGTAAAAACATAAACAAAAGACTTTAAATATCATGTCGATAGTGATTCCCCAAGAAATATTGTGATTTTTTCTTACCGACCACCATAAATTAATGTGATATTTTTTCCGGTTACTTTTTTTTTCTAGTGTTAAAAAAATATCGTCACTGTTGTAGTATGTTAGAGAGAGAGTGAGAGAGAGAGAGATCAGCTTTAGTGTGAATGGCTGCCAAAGATCATTATCATAATATATGGTAATTTTAGCTACTGTTCTGGTACATGATCCCCTCCTCCTCTTCTGGGGTCATCATTTGGATTTCTTGATCAAAGTATATGGATGGCTAATTTTTACTTATACAGGAAAGTATGAAAATAGTAAAAAATATTTAAGATTTCGTAAGGTTGCATTTTATGCTCTGTACACAACATCGCGTTTTTTCCTTGGTATCCTGAACCACTTCCTTACCTTGATCAATATTTTTAAAAGTACTTTTAAAGCTTTATGAGTCGCACGCGAAGTTTTATAAGATTATTGGATGAAAAAAAAACCATGCTAGAAGCTAATAGGCCTGAGATTACCGATCCGTAAAAACTTGATAGTATTTAGACCTACAAGGAAAAGATAGAAGGAAATTGAACACAATACGACAATATCAGAGATAGATGATCTCAGATCGAAGGGGAATTGAAAAAATAAACTTCGTTCTATACTTTCAGGATCGAAAGTGGAAGTAATCAACTTTCCAAGCAGTGAGGCCTTGCGATAGCATTGCAAAGCATGTCACTGATATTTCACAATAGGCTTAATAGCGAGGTGTCAACAATAAAAATGCATTACGTACAAATACTATTGCACTCACCAAGACCCACAATAAAGAACGTAAAATTCTATTGATAGAAAGATGTAAAAACACCTATTAGAACAGTGAGACAGATGTAAAAAAAAACACCAGTCAAAAATGATACCAGTGATACTAGATTCTGTCTCTCGAAAATGTGGGAAATTCATGTATTATAACTGACTGCCATTAGCGCTTTTCGAGAAGTGTATTAAATTTGACTTAAAACTTAAATGAACAAACCTTTGGTTCACATTAATGAAGAGGATAACTTGACACTTGTGGCAAACAGTGTGCTTTCATTCTTGTATCCGCTAGCAACCTCAGGCATCTGGTAAATATTGATAATCATCACAACACCAACGCGAGAGTAAAAGTTCTTCCGTAGATGGAAAAAAAATTAAAAGAAAATGTGCTTGTTGATTACATTAGAGTCCAAAATAAAGTAGTAAATGGAATTACAGTAATTTAAAATTGAGACATTTGATTCTCATCCAGATTTAAAAAAAAATGTGACATAAGAAGCGGATGAATTCACACACATTAAGAAAACGGCATCTCTTCTAATGTGAGCAGTCTGTACCTGAGCATCAGGAAATTTGGATTTGGGTGACTAAGCTGGATGGCATATGACTAATATATAACTTGGAAATTTCATTATTTCAAAAAACAAACCCTGAAAGGCACCACTCCAGAATACGAGCTTTCAGAAAAACTAAGTATATATCACGGCTGTACCTTTTACCGTCATTGCGCTATAGATATGTCAGGTCCCTCACCCACCCACCCACACCGTACCGTATCACTTGAACGCCAGAAATCTATATCTGGATCTCCAAAACGGCTCCACGGATTTCGATGAAATTTGGCATGATTAAAGACCCTATTCTGAAACCTCTAAACCCAGAGTTCCATTCTGGTCGGTTGAAAATTTTCAGAGTTATAAAAGGACCAAAGTTGGGGGTTTTTGTGTACTCCAGCTGGCTGGGCTTTACTAACCGCCAGCTACCGTGGCAGTTGATACAGAAATTTCCCGCGTTCTGCTTCTACTGGTGGTTGTTGCATTACTTTGTCGCTTCCCATCTCGCCCTTTTGTCCACCTGGGTGCTCGTTTGCATCTATTATTATCCTTATCCTCCTTGTGGCCAACTGCTCCAGTAGAGATTATTCCCTGTTCTTTTCCAGTTGTTTTTATTTTATTTTATTATTTTATTTTTTTCATCAGATCGTTTCCTAACCAACTGAAAAAAATTCAATGATGCTTAGGTTGGGAGATTAATCGTTCGGATCCTCGTTAAAGTCCTTCAGAATATCTTTTTTACGTTACTGTTTTCGTTTTTTGTTTGGAAAATCGTATGTGTGTAAAACTACCAATGTAAATAAAGAATATTGTAATGAAAACGAAGTTATTGTAAGGAGATAAAAATGTAAAAGATTAAAATGGTATGAAGCAGACAGTATAAAACCAATTCGCCCCAGGTTTTCTGTTAAATGGTATAAGTGATGACGTAGAAGTTGTAGCAAAATTAATGATGACTTTCTTCTAATTTGGACTTCGTGAGGACGACTTCTCAGGCGGGCATGAATATCTTATTGCTGTATCCGAACGGTCGGTATACGCCATTAGTTGTTGTGCAATAAACATTGACTCATTTAAGGCGCATTTCTTGTCAAGTCCGAGGTCAGACAATGACTGTTAAATCAACAAAAGAAAAAGTTATAGAAATTTCTTGTCATTTTGGCTGTTTCTTTTTATTGGTAATAAACAACATCCTCTCGCAATTATTTCTTAAGAGGTAAATTAACATGTCAGTTTCAAGAAATGGGTATTTCCTTATCAGACTAAATGCCTTTTGTTTTTCTTTACCTGCCATTTTAGTGTTTCTTCAGAATAATGTTCTCTTTCATTTTTCTCATATTTGAGGAGGTTGTGCTATTCATTTACATAAATGTAAAATTTTCATATATTCAAAATTCAAAACGCATAGGATTTTCTTCCCGTAGCCAGCCATTCTAATAACGTTATTATATTTAGTAGTAGGATTACTTACATCTGGTTAATTATGGAAAAAAGTCCTATAAAAGAAGAATACGCTTCATAGTTATGCAAACAGAGAGAGAGAGAGAGAGAGAGAGAGAGAGAGATCAACAAGGTTTATTTTCACTGATTACTTAGGCGAGAGTTTAAATTCTGTGTCCTCTTGATGACGGAAATATTCACCATATATATAAATCTATCTTTAGAATAAAAGGGATTATTCTGCAGTTGGTCTGCGTCTGTTGCTTTCTTCCAAACAAAATTATTACTGATGACTTTTCCGTTTGCATACGACTTTGCGAGCCATTTCTATCAACTAGACCTAACAGTAACTTGAAAACCGAACGAGAAGGCGACCAATAATGAAGGGAAAATGAAGCAAATTAGACAAGTTGAAAAATAGACATAATGTTGGCAATGTCACCTAAGATTGTTACTTTAAACGCTTCAGTGTAAATGAGAGTTTAAGGCCGCTACGTCAGGTCGGCAAACGACCGAATCATGGACACAAAATGAAAACAATTGTATTCAAAAGCTGCAGAGATGAGCCTGGAGATAATTTGCTGTTTGTGATGATAATGTCGATATGGAAAATGTTATTATTGTTATCATTATTCACATTAGTATATATAAAAAAAGTAACACCCTGACTATTTTTCTTCACGAATTAGTACCTTTATTTTGGGCTGAGAAGTTTATACGGGTAAAGTATCATTATTGCTGTTTAGTAGTTCTCACCATCCATGAAAAACGAATATCCGACATGTCCTCTCCCCTGTGACAGATATTGTCTTACCAATGTCTATATTCGCATCCATGAGAGATAACAGATAAAGAAAAGCACTTGCGCAACATTAGATCAGTCTGCTATATTGATGTTCATTATATCAAGGCACTTACGTAACTAAGGAGGGTGGGGTATCCACCCCGGTTAGCACTGTCCTGGGGACGGCACTCGATCATGTTTTGAGCAGGTCTGGTCTGGCGGTATTGTCAATAGAGTATGAGATTAATTATCAGTTGACCTTTGATGTTTTTATTAGCTTGTGGGGTTCCGTTGTAAATCTGCTGCGTTGTTTTTATATTAGTTTTATGAAATAAAACAAATGACTGACATGTTAAAGCTTGAAATGTGCGTTTATTTTTCATCATTCTAGTACTTATTTATTTCTTTTTTTTTTCTTTTAGCACGGGAATGGGCGAAACTTTGGGAGTCCGCCGCGGGCGCCACTGACGCTAGTTACGCAACTGTACGAAGATTCTTTATTGAAATGAGGCGATGGGACTTCACGAGACATGAAAAGACAAGCCAGGTGATCAAGGGAGGTGATAAAAGCACATAGAGAGAGGGGTTTGGACTTCACGAGTCAGTGATCAAGGGAGGTGATAAAAGCACATAGAGAGAGGGGTTTGGACTTCACGAGTCAGTTTTCATGGAACTTAGAAGGCCGCACTCGAAGGCTTAGGCAGTCAAGTGTCGGTGTCATTCGTTTCAGTTTCCAGTAGAGCGCGTACTGGATTGATCCGTTTCGTACAAAATAGAATTTTTATTTTTCCAGATATAGGTGGGAATGCAGACTACTTTTCCTTCAATATAATGACTACTAATTGAAACAATTATGTAAGTTAGTAAACTAATTATTATAATCTGTGCTTATCAAAAATCCATAATCATAAGGAGAAAATAAAGCTTTTAAAAAACAAAATACCTTTACCATAGAGCCGAGGGCAGAATCTCTAGCAAGAAGAAGAAGAAGAATTTACATTAGGGAAGATATTGAAGAATTTATTCTGTCTTCTGGAAAGTCAAACTGGCCAGAAGAAATTTAAAGATAAAAAAGTTCCTTGAAGGACTATTACAGTACCTATTTTGTTCCACATGAGTCTGAAAATCAAAACATTGTAAATTTCGGGTTTAATTTTTATCATGCCACGGTTAAGCTCACGTCTTATGCATTGAGTGTATTAGCAATCAGTGAGTTAGAGTAAGACGTAGACCTGAATTCTTGTGTGAGTTTTATGGTGAATTTTATTCGTCAACATATTTCGAAGAAATATCAAATATTTACAGCATAAGCTTATAAAAAAAATCTAAGTGAATAATCATAAAACAAGAATTCTTATCAATATGAAACTTGTCGATTCTTATAACAGTCCACATCTTATCATCATTGTCACTCCGAAATATCCCCATTATATTCATTTAAACAAGGCAAGGATCTGATGCCTTGATGAAGTCAGAGAGATTCAGTTGTTAATAGTGACGAGGCTAATCAAGGTTCTTGCCCGAGAATCTCTGATCTCCTTCATTAATGGAGCCAGGCATAATAGAGGATTAATCTTGTTCTCCTCTTCCCAGAAATATCATTTTCTTTTGCAGATTCTGCGTTCGTCTGATTTCGCCTTCCTCTTGCTTTAATCTTGTTTGACTGTTTAGATGACCTATTTTACTTGGGTTCAGTGTTATCAGATTTCGCTTTCGAGAAGTATTTTCCTGACATCATTTCCTTCGTGAGGTTTCACGTAACAATTTAGTTTCCTCTCTCAAAGTTAATCAACAACAGAGTGCTTCTTTTTCGTTCAGTCTTGAAGACAGAAGAATATTTCCACATAATTACCTAAAAATAATAAAAAGATAAATAAACATGAAGATCTTACAAACTTTTGAAATTCTGCAAATATATAAAACGAATCGTACTAAAGCATCAGAAATTATTTTAAAGATTACAGAAAATGTTCCCGAAACCGCGTAAAACAGCGGATAGGATGGAATATAAGTATCAACTAAGAAGCATATTTCATTTATAAAAGAAAGGAGATAAGAGAAAGAGAGAGAGAGAGAGAGAGAGAGAGAGAGAGAGAGAGAGAGAGAGAGAGAGAGAGAGAAGCCTGAGGGGCCTACAATTTTTGGCAAGAGGCATGCATAAAAGAAAAAAGTTGGAAGGGTAAAAATTGAATTATCTGGAAAGCAGAAAGGAAGAAGAAAGAAAAGTGCCCGACCGAACTGAAAACAGGAAATTTTTATAAAAGATAAAGATTAAACCTTATACAGTTATAGAAACTACTAATATGAATGAATAAAGCGCTAATAAATTCGTGCAGAATAGGCAAAGAAGGACCTGTTGTGTATATAGCTTTATGAAAATTTTTTAGCAAGAGCCTTCTAGAGAAAGAACCTTGTTTATACAATTGTCAGGCCGAAGAAGAAATTTTACGAGGATACAGATGACAAAATTCACCTGGAAAAGAAGGTCCTTCGCCATCTTTTTTCTTTTTTCTTTTGACTGAAATCCGATTCTATAAGCAGACACTTCTTGATCAACTTCACCCATAAGGTGGTTAAAAACCTCAGCAGAGCCAACAGCAGTATGTTTTTTTTTTATCTCAACTTTACTCCAAAGTTTGGCTTTTTGTTTTGGAAAGCGTCTAGGTTAGGTGGATGCCACATTAACAACAATTACATCTTGACCTTGTCCATAATCTAGCGTCAGGAGTATTTACAATAAAGCCGTCATATGGGTCTATATGAAGACCGTTATCCCTACATTAAGGAGTCCGTTGCCTGATGTGCCTTCTCCACTGCCCTCTATCAAAGGCATCATACTCCACCAAACTTCTCTCTATATCTTTGTTCACTTTATCACGCCATCTAATTCTCTGTCTGCCTTTCGATCTTCTTCCTCTAAAAGCTTTTATCCTACTGTCAACTTCAGCATCATATCCTCCATCTTATCTTAAAGTAGATCATAAGTATTTACACTTTTCTGCCAGGTTTATAATCGTGCCTCCTCTTTCTTGCATTACTCCTCTGCCTCTATCTTCACTACTGCTCACCAAAACCTATATTTTAATCACATGTGATCACCTTTAAGCCACCCCTCTCTAAAGAATTCTGTCACTCTCTAACCCTTCTCTGCAGGTCATTTATTTTCAGCAGTAATCACCAGATCATCGGCGTACAGCAACTCCCACAACTCTTCATTCCTGATCTCTTCGCTCAACACATCCATGACCAGCACAAGCCAAAACGGGTTTAATGCTGACCCCTGGAGTAATCCAACACTAACTTCAAAGTTTTCCTGTTCCTCAGCTGCTGTTATTACAGTCATAAGTACATGTTTTTTTTTTAAATTTCGAATCCAAACCTTTTAGGTTTACCTTTGATGAATTGTCGATCTCTGTACTTCATATAAAGGGGACCATAACTTCACAAATATTAAGAATCTTTTTATATATTTTTTTACAAACTTTATTTATATGATAAACAAGTGGACGAACCCTGTAGAATGGCTTGTTTCACCTCCATGTTGTTAGCCAAATGTATATATATACATAAAAAATCCTGAAATGTGTTTCTTTTCACGGTGTAGATTTTACTATATCCACTAGGTATTAGAATTGAAAGAAATGTATTCCTTCCAGCAATTGTCATAATGCCCAAAAACACTTTCTTCAAAAGAATAATTCCCCATCATGCAATGGAGGACGAGAGAGCCTCAGTGATAGTACACGCACACACATACATATATATATATATATATATATATATATATATATATATATATATATATATATATATATATATATATATATATATATATATATATATATATATATATATGTATATATATGTATGTATGTTTGTGTGCGTGCATTATCACTTGAGCAAGCAGTAAACTGGACTCAACTCTGGACGTATAATTTACATCTGAAGTAAACTTATTTTAAACAAAGGATTCTAATTTTCTAACTTACTAGAAACTAGACAAAAATTCCATGGATGAATGTCCCAGGCGATGATACCGGAGGTTTAAAAAGATAAGATATCTTCAGCAGTCAATAGATGGCGTAGACCGTAGAGGCTGCAGGAATTCCTAGATGGCGCTGAAGATAGTAGGCAGAATAGTGGATAAAAGAACCTTAAAAAGATGGTAGCAGATCCTTATTGCATATATATATATATATATATATATATATAGATATATATATATATATATATAGATATATATATATATATATCAGATATATATATATATATATATATATATATATATATATATATATATATATATATATATATATATATATATATATAATATATCTATACATATATATATATATACTATATAATATATATATCTATTATATATATATATATATATATATATATGTGTGTGTGTGTGTGTATAGATATATATATATATATATATATATATATATATATATATATATATATATATATATATATATATATATATATATATATATATATATAGATATATACTATATACATATATATATATATATATATATATATATATATATATATATATATATATATATATATATATATATATATATGTATATAGATATAGATATATACATATTTTAAAACCACGGAGAATTAAGCCTCACACAGGTCGTCTAGACAGCAATGTATGAATCACAAATGTTTTCAAGGCCGTTGGAAACTACGCTAGGGGTAACATATACCCTTATTCGAAATGCAAAAGTATTTGCCCTTATATTATTACTCTCTGCACAGAAAATAACGAAAAGAAAAACGTTTACCTTTGATTTGCTTATTGTAACGTTAAGAATTTTTTTTAGTGCTAACACATTGTTTTTTCTTTTCTTACTTATTGACTCATCTATTCCTTTGTTAATGGACAGGGTAATGGATAGGTTTGAGCCACATGGTTGGGGGAATTAAAACCTATCCTGTTTAGACCTGCGACGGCCACTAGCGCCATCGAGAGAGAGAGAAAGAGAGAGAAAGAGAGAGAAAGAGAGATACTGCGCGTTGATTCCCATAAAAAAATATTACAACGCGGGATTCGCGATTAACTAGCAATTCACGAAATATGGTACTTATCTTCGTTTTGAAACTTACTGACTAACCTTTATTCTTTATGCAATGGCACATAACATTAAAATTTCTCTCTCGAGCTATGGTCTATCGGCCTACACGTGGTCTATTTCCTATTGCTATAAAGGCCGTCAGATTTATATATCCCTAACTAGAATACCTAGTTCTATACAAATACTAGAAAATAAAATAAAATTTACCTTATTCCTGTTGGGAAGAATTTGGGAACCTTGCTTTAGCTTGCTCATAAAAATATTAAGGAATTCAGATTCGTTTCTTTCGTTATTTTAGCTTAATAATCACCACTAAAAAATTCTGGTTTGGGTTGCCATTATTCTGAATTTACCTTGATCACTCCTAAGAAATATAATTAACACTGAAAAATTTGGCCTTGACTAGAGGACGAGGGATCAGAACAAAGAGAAAAAAAAAAGACTGAACTACTCAGGCATAAGGCCGATATTACTGAGGAGGGAGGAAGTTGCATAAAAGTTAGACTTTAGTTTTAAAAGCACTGTATTTACATGAATTTACAGAGGCCCAGGAGACAAAAAAAAAGGTTGGATCGCTTTGTTGATCCACCAGGACATGTGGCTGGGAAAGCAATCCAGTCATGGCGTTCAGAGATTTTGCGCAACGGATTAAAATTGCAAGCTTGCTTCAAGAATTTCCAACTCCTACCACAATCAGGCACAGCGTTTGTCTGCAAATAGAGGACACAGGCATAAGGCGGGGACAACACGAGGGCGAAAGTTACACAATACTTTCTTTCAATCAAAAAGCCACTCATGGGGGGAATGAAATGACTGGGAAATTTACACAAAGGGAACTATTTCGTGGCTTGAATTCACTAGGGGGATGTTGCTAGCATAACAGGGGAGTAATTACAGAATTGAGCCCAGATTAGGGGAATAAGAGAAATTGCACAAGTCGCCTTGGAAAAAAGGAAATGAAATACAATTCCCTGGCTGAAATGGAACTCCTCTTACAGTACCTGGATATTGACGGCTGGTAGTCTTCTCCTTGATGTCTCCCTGCACTATGGACTTTCAAAAATATACTTGCTTCCCAGACAGCATGGGAAAACAGACAAAGGGTTGGGAGAGGGAGAGATGGCAGCCTCTCGGATGAAGGAGGGATCTGACCTGTCATAGGTCTGACATTCCTTCTGAGAGTGAGCCACTGATATTTCCCAATCCTTTTGAATGGTCAGCTCCTGTAAGGGGGTAATTCCAATAACCAATGGGAGGAGAGATAGCTCTTTCAAGAGAATGGAGAGAATGGCTTCTTCCACTTGGAAGGAGCAACTTGCATATACACAAAGATGCATGAAACTTGGTAAAAGACTATTTTCCTTGGTTTTGGGTTAAAATCTTGAAAAAAAAAAAAAAAAAAAAAAAAAAATATATATATATATATATATATATATATATATATATATATATATATATATATATATATATATATATATATATATATATATATATATATATATATATATATATATATATATATATATATATATATATATATATGTATAGATATATATATATATATATATATATATAGATATATATATATATATATATATATATATATATATATATATATATATATATATATATATATATATATGTATGTATGCATGTATGTATGTATGTATGTATGTATGTATGTATGTATGTATGTTTGGATGTAAGTTTTAAAGCTTTTGTAGCTATTGAAAACTTATTGCTCGAAGATTTCATAATTTCATCATCAGTAGCCCCCATGTATTTGGAATTGTCTGTTATATTGGCTGGAAATGGAAAAGATTTTTAACATTTTTAAATTCTATTATGTGTACGGCATTCCCAAGTCCAGGTGAACAGATGAGTATTTCATAAATGTCTTATTTTATCCACAATGTATATGTTTTAATGTTTGGTGTATGTATGTGCCTGTTTTAATGTGTGGTGTGTGCTTGTGCCTATGTGCATAATTTTCACCTAAATGTAAGTGCACTGTCTGTGTTGTCTATAATAAAAGATGAAAGGTGATTGTTTTTTCACACAATATTCTTTTAGTTTTTCCTAGGAAATATGATAATAATACACATATCCACATGAGAATTTTCTTCCAAAGGGAGCATTTAATGGGCTCGGAGAAGTGTAGTGATTGTGAAAATTTCTCGGAATGAGTTTCTGATGGCTCTTGCAATTTCAAAACCACCAAAAGAAAAATATTAATAGTTATACGAGAAACAGTATGTTCTAAAAATATCTATTGATATTTCCTTTTTTACTTTTGTAGAACATCGGGCATTTGCTCATCGTGGAAGTGGCTCATAAATCCATGAAATTCATTATTTTCAATAAAGTCAGAACTAAAAATAACATAAGACTTGAGAAATTATTTCAAATTTCTGAAAAATTAAATTTATAAAGTTAGAGAATAAGATTGACAATTAAATCATAACTCGGGATATTCTTCCAAGGATCCTCACGAAGTAGTAAAACTTTTCCAACTAGTCTGGAGGACTCGCCTAGATTTGGGTCTTTTAATAAGTTGTAAAATCAGTTGTCCAATACTATTAATAAAAACAAGAAAACTCCATGTTTAACCAGCTGACAAGTAACAACAAGGTTTTCTTTTTAATAAGGGACATAATTGAGACCCGAAGGGTCTAGTACCAATGATGGTAGAATACCCCGAAATGTAGAAATGTGAAGGTAAATACCATCATGCTGAAGCATTACAGTTGGAACCTGTCAAGATGGACATCCTGAAGGTGCCCGTGTTATTGCTTCTCTTAGTGAGTATCTGTTGCTCAATTCATTCTTCCAGTTGGGTACATTTGATATAAAATAAAAGTAAAAGGCCTTTTGTGAGAAACGAAAGCCAGAAAGGATGCCTCATGAACATCTAACAAACTCTTGCTTTTGATGTTTACCCACGAATTCCATAAGAATATATCAAAACTAGACATTGAAAGTTACGGTAGAATGGGATAAAACAAAGTTTTGCACAAGTCGATAAAGAGATAGTTCCATAAAACGTTGTTAGAAATTTAATTTGTCTACCAAATGACTGTTCGGTTTGTTAGATCGTCCAGGAGTAAAAACAGAAAGAAGGCAAAGTGGTCTTGTGAAAATATCACACAAACATCTTTTAGTGAACAAGTAAATTGAAATAGTAATAGGTTATCATAACCCATTCTTCGCTTCGTAAAGATTTGCCTATTTTCATATTTATGCTTTTTTCGAAATTACACAAACCTATAAACAAAAAATTGAAGATGGTGCTCTTGTGAGGGGCATGTTTAGAATGATTTAGG
>NC_087221.1:4102055-4117055 GCF_015104395.2 Macrobrachium nipponense | reverse complement strand
ACTGAATTCCTTCTGCAACACAATAAAACAAGATAATAAAAAAATAAAAATTTAAAGATTACACACAAAAAATAACTTTTTTTTTTTCAAAACAATCTCACATTCCTATATCATCGATGGAAGATCACAAATTTCTGACAAAGCAAAAACAGCATTGACAATGATATAAAATTTTGGACACAGTGTAATTGTCATCAATAGAAATGAAAAAAAAATTAGATACACTGCAATAAGATGTTTAATACGATTTGAAATACAATAAAAAACAATAATGCAACAAAAATAACACAATTATGAATACAAAGACTCACTCACGATATGCTTGGAACTGTAACAAAATGTTTAAAAAAATAAAAATTAGACATCAATTTCTCAGTAATAACTGACATGAAACAAAAGTGCATAAGCATGTTTTTATGATATTCTCTGTTCACTTTGTGATGGACACATTTATTTATGACTCGTGCTGGTATGCTACGCAAGGCACCTACACGCTCTTACAAATTATGTGGATGGTTTGCTTTATCGAAGAGGGAGGAACAGTGGCACAACAAGTTACTCTTTTTTTCAGTTCAGAAAAACTGTGACTTATCAGTCAACTCCCTTATACACTTGCAAACCCACATACACTCAACACATGCACAATCCCATGGCACTTGCTCAACATGTTCACACAACAGCTGACTCAATTGCCTCTGTTTTCTGTGCGACTCACCCACAGGTGTAACTGAAACATTTAACTGTATGTGTCGCAGTTCCTCTCTCTCTCTGTGGCTCATATCCTACAGTACTCTTGGGAAGAGCGTCTGCTACTCTTTTTACTCTCTATTTTTTCTGATACGATCAATCCCAACAATGTAAAAAACTATCAGTTGCTCGATCCTACGATCTTATGAGAAACTAACATTCTTAAAGACATTTCTTTATCAGGTATAAAATACAAGTTGTTCCCAATTCATCATCAAATTTGAAAATTACTACACTTCCCCAATGAAAATCTGACTACTCTTTCAACAAATATATCAGTCTCTCTACTTTACTCAAACAAACTCTTTAATGAATTTAAGTTAATAACTCTGTCTTTAAATCTTAACTACAATTCTTCGATGGGGACAATGGGATGCGTTGTCGTTCGTGATACTTTAACTATAATCAGAAGACGGCCTAAGAGAACCATCCTTTTTTTCTCTTTTTTTATACAAATTTTTTTTTAATGTTACTTTCTACAAATTCCCTATCTGCATTTCCCTAACACAACATGCTATTGATTATGCTATTACAGGCTACACAACTCGTTCATTGTGCAGTCGACTAATATTACTATCAGTGACAATTTTTAGCAATCACGAGAGCTGGTAGGGAGACGGCTTCTAGGCGGCGCGAAGTCTCCCACCACTGGGAGTGTGAAGGGTATCCTCTCATCATATCCCCATAGTGTCCCAAGACACTATCCTGTCATATGATTGAGATGTCCCCGTTTTCTATGCAATTTGCTCACAGGTCAGCAGCTCTATTAGTGCCAGCAGCAGTGCCGGTGATCGCTACTGACGCTATTAATTTGCTTGTATCTTCTTCACATTGCGCCTGGATTCTCTCGCTGGTTGCTGGCTGTCATCTGACATCTATCAGCTATTCCTAATTCTAACATCGCGCCATCCTATCCATACCTTAGGCAGGTATCGTGACTTCCTTCCCGGGTTGAGGTTGGTAAGGGAACTTCTGCACTATTCACCTTAAACCATCCCTCTACTCTTCAATAGGTGGCGATCAGAAGTAGGAGTGGACTTCCCCTTCCCACGGGGTCAAGGGAGAGAGGCTCTGGTTAACCTCTCTCTGTCCCAACATTCTTGACTCGTGGGTGGACAGGTTGTCTTCTACTCCCCTACTTCTCAGGGGTAGAAATTGCATCCCCTCCCTCACAACAAGACAACAAGGCGTCCCTTGTTCCCTGGCACTGCATAACAGTCCGGCACGGCAATGGGGGTAACCTGAGGTACCTTCCTGGCATTACCTCCATATCTCCTGCTGCCAACTTCTGTCCTTCCTGGTGGGGTTGGACTGCTCCTTACCACTGCCATCACTCCGTTCAAAACGCGTTCGTTACCCCTCTACTTTGTCTGCTACACGAGTCAGTTACTCAGGGGGTCATGACAGGTGTTCGGGTGCCATCACCACGGCACCACCGTTATTTGAATTTGGCGCTGCAACCGTCGAATTTGAATTCTCCCACAATTGTCTCAGTCTCGAACAGATTTTTCTAATATTTTGCTAATACTTCCGCTGATTCGAATTACTCTCTCGCCCGCTCGTTATCGAATTTGGCTGAGAAACTGTCAATAACAGCGGTAATTTATTAACGATTTCTGCGATCCCACTCTGTCTGTGATTGTACACTGTCTTTCTGGTTAGCACTGTGCATTATGAAATCGTATGTTGTGATTGTACACTGTCTTTCTGGTTAGCACTGTGCATTATGAAATCGTATGTTGTGATTGTACACTGTCTTTCTGGTTAGCACTGTGCATTATGAAATCGTATGTTGTGATTGTACACTGTCTTTCTGGTTAGTACTGCGTATTTCGAAATCGTAGGGCCACTCGATTTATTATTCCCGGTCTTAGAACGGTTCACCAATTTTCTGCCGATTGCATTAGCCATAACTGTTTTTATCCAGTTCGTTCGTTTCACCGTTTCCCTCATCATCACCATCCATCGAATTTTCTCTCGTTTCCATGTTTATTTCACTTCATATCACTGTTTGTCGGCTAAAAGGATTTAGCACTAACGTTTGTCTGATACCTCATAGGACCTCACAAGACCTCAGAAGACCTCATAGGACTCAGGAACCACACAGGACCCCACGGCTGACACAAAAAATTATATGACCTGATCTCGGTCATTTGTGGGTTCAGGATATGAAGAAAAAAACAGGAGAGAGATAAGTCTACGTGCATGCATTGGAGGACATGCAAAAATAATAATCGATGAAACGTTTAACACAGGTGTATTCTTCTTAGCTACACCGGTGGCCCATAACTTGTAATTATTACGTTAACAATGTTAGTGCACAACCGGACGGCAGGTTAGACTGTTATTGAGATTCATGGCAATACACGTCTTTGTGTGGCGGCCGACGGTAATGGGACTGCGGGCACTGGGCACTCGTGGACCCAGTCTGTGCTGTATGGGACCCGCTAACGAACAGATTTGACCGCTGATGCAGCCTGTTTCAAATGCCCCCTACACACAGCATCATTATGCAAGAAGCTGATTGGTTATGCTGGCTCCTTAGACACAAGGGCCAATCAAGAAGGGATATAGAGATGCACGGCACTCTTTTCAACTGCCCAAGCCACGCCAACTTGTAACACATACACACAGTATCACTTATAACGGTTTCACGGGACTTCTGAATATCACAGAGAAGGCATATGCAAAACTGTATTGAATTAGCTCACACACACCACCACACACACACACACACAAATATATATATATATATTTATATATATATATATATATATATATATATATATTTATATATATATATATATTATATATATATAAGAGGGATAAAAGCTGCATGGGGGCAGGGAAGATGAGAGGGGTAGCTGGAGTGGTATGTGATTAGAAAATGCCAATCAAGCTAAAAGTCAAGACATATATATATATATATATATATATATATATATATATATATATATATATATATATATATATATATATGCGTGTGTGTGTGTGTGTATAACTGAAGCATGAAAATCTGGAACGTGATGAATATATACCTAAAGGCAAACACCATGAAGGAAAATGAAGCGAAAGCGTACTGTGAGGCCTTTCAACACAATGTCCTTTACTTAGCAGACTGACATAAATGTTAAGATAAGTTTACAAAGAAAAGTCATATAAATGACAGGTAAGGATTATAAGAAAAAATATGCAACGAGAATCCAACACACCAGTAGAATTAGTAACCTTCCCAAAACATATGTATAATTTAAGATGCTTACAAAAGGTTAAGTCTAAGTGCTCAGAAGCAGGGACAAGACAATTAAGAGATTATACAGGGCTGTGACTGACCACACACAAAATTTCATTTTGGTAAACTATAAAACCTTTTTTCGCAAGGTAAACTTGTTCACAAATAATATATCAAGATACATATACAAAGAGAGTATCTATAGGGCAACTAATTTGTAATTAGTTCTGTGATTTTATCTTTTAGATCATTCTTAAACATGTAACTTATACAAGGGTTCAGATAGTGCAAGTCCGAGCTAAAACTAAAATTAAGACTGTTATGAGCCGTAACAGGCAGGTTTTCAGAAAGTTAAGGATGCTTTAATGAATTCCAAAATCCTGAAATTTCCGAATTTCAGTGTACCTTTCACATTAGTGACGGATACCAGGCAAGATGGAATCGTTGCTTGCCTTATGCACAAATTTGAAGGTAAATTCCATGCTATAAGTTATTATGGCAAGAAATTTAAGACAAAGGGTAACAGCAATGAAAGGTTAATGGTTACCATAGGTAAGGAAGCCTTCGCTGTGGTATCAAGCTTGGTTTATTTTAAGATGTTGTTAATGGAGAATAAGGTGGAAGTTATTACAGACCACAATCCAATGTTGGAACTTTTTAATAAGCCAGATCCGTCGCCTAAAAGAGCTCGATGGTTTCTAATAAATAGAGGTTTGATGCAAAACTCAAATACATAGAAAGTAGACATAATTTGGTAGCAGATGGTCATAGCAAAAGGTTTTATGATACGGATGTGTTTCAAGTTGGGGTGCTTACTGGTGGTTCTATACAGTGGGATATTAATTTGATAGACTATAGGGAAGATCGGGATGAAATTGTAGTGGACACAAAAGCGTTCCTTAGAGGTGACTTAGTCAGGAAAGGTTATAGTTGCCATTTTCAGGTTTGGAACTAGAGGGAAATCGATTGGTTAGGAAAGATGAAATATAAATTAAGAACTAGTGAAAGTAAAGGGGATAGGAATCAGATCGTGATTCCCAAAGTCCTATTTCCTTTTGTTTTAGATATAGTACATTGCAAGTTTGGCAGTCCACATTCATGGTGGAAAAGACGTATAACGAGATACGTAATAAATGTATTTGGAAGAATATGTAAGCAGACATGGGAAATTCTGCGAAAAAGTGTACGGTGTGTAACACTTGCAAATTAAGGGTGTATCCGATACACAATAGACCTTTTCAGAGAACACTCATGGATATATTGGGGAATTTATGTACCTTTCGGTAGTAATAGATGAACTAATGGGGTAGTGGAAATTTTCCCACTAAAGCACAAAACGGCAGAAGGGGGTGTTGCTTCCTTCAATGGATTCAATGGATTTATGTCGTTAGGGGTTACCTGAGATTTTATCGACAGATAATGGTGGGGAATTTGTAAATAAGGCCTTGCAGTGTTTGACGAAAGTTATGGGAATGCAGAAAGTAACAATCCTTCCATCCAGACCGGAAGTTAATTGGTTGTGTGAACAAGCAAACAGAAAGGTGCTTGAAGACACTTAGGGTCACCATGGGTGGCAATGATAGGAATTTGGACAGGTATATAGATACAGTCTGGCATAACAGTAATGTTATGGTCAATGATTCTATTAAAATTTCTCCATTTGAAGCAATATTTGGTTGCCAGACACGAGGCGCATTTGATTTATTGCCATTACCTTCCAGGTGGAAGATACGATTAGGTTTCTTTCTAGGGTGAAAGAGAGCATGTCTCTCTTTCTAGGGTGAAAGAGAGATATGCTTCTCTCAGCCATAATCTCAAGATGGAGACGCGAGAAATGGTGAAGAAAAGCAATGGGAAATTATTAGCTGTGAAAGTTGCTGTTGGGGGATAATGTGTTATTGAAGATTAACACTAGAAATTAATTAAACTATAAGCTAGGTCCAAAATTCGAGGGTCCTTTTAGGGTTATTGAAGAAAAAAGAAATTAGTTTTTAGTCCTGGATGAGAAAACAGGTTGGTCTACATCAACTCATATATTTAAGGTCAAGAAGATGCGGCAATTGCAAAGAGCAATTTGTCAACTGAAATGCTTTTTATTCTCTCTACATGTATCACATATGGATGGTGAAATGTGCAAGACAGATATCAAGAGAGTTTTATGTTTCCTTCTATCTTGTTTCTTTTTTGGTCAATCTTATGAAACATTACTTTTCTGTACTGTTTTTCTTATTGTGTGCAATTTGGCATAAACAGCTGGGGTAATGTGTTCCAATAATGGAATAATTAGGGTGAAACAATGCGGGAAAATACCGTGAAGTTTGGAGGTATTCTTGTAGTTTTACTTTGGCTGATATCTTTGATAATGAGTGCTATAGTGTTACTGACAGGATGAGGGATAGATGCTGTGGTATTACTTATTTTTTTGTGATGATGATTTTAGGGATTAAGAACCAATGGAGAGTGGTACTGGTTCATTGTGGTTTTATGGTTATTTAGCGGTTTGCAGTTTTATGAGGTTATATTCACAGGTGTTACTTTGATGAATTAGGAATGGTAATTTATGATTGGTGGTTTTCCGAGATTAAATGGTAGTATAAGAGTGGTCTAGTGTTTCCAGCCTTGGACTAGCTGTTTTTCTTCTAATGGCTATTTATGGAGGTGGATTTTCTTGTACTAGTGCTGATTAAGGGATTAGGAAGAATTTCTTTTTAGAGTAAATGGGGGATTGTGGAGCTAGAGAGAACTTTTTTTATGGTTCATTTATTTATGAATTTTTTTTATTTCTATTTATTTTTTGCTTTGATGTCTAGATGATGAAGTTTTGCTTACTCATTGCCCTGGGGTTGACGGCCCATGCTATGAAGAAAGCATAACTGGGGCTTGGGGCATTGACTGAGGAAGCCCATGCAGTTTGGCTGTCATCAGAAAAGGTCATGTCAAGTATAGAATTTGAAGGCTTGGCTACAGCCAGACCTGAACTAGAAAACTCATGCAATGAGGTTCAAGGAACTAATAACCACTAGGAACTTATCTGTTTCGTTGGAGCAGTTATTGGTAGTATTCAAGCCCCCAGCAGACAGGATAGAAAGCAGGATTGCGGAGAAACAAACATGGTTTCAGGAGGTAAAACCTTCTAGCGATCAGAGTGCATCTAGGAGACAGAAGAGTGCAGTCCACCTAGTGGCAGCTGGAATGGCAGTCATAGCAATGATAGCTGGAATGGCAATAACAAACATAGTGAAAGTTGATAAATTAAAAGTTGGGGAACACGGGAAGGCTTTGACTTCATTCTGGGGGGAGGGGGGTGATGAGAAACTAGAGAAGAGGCTGGATGAGTTAAGAAAGTCGTGTAATGTGCTGCAACTAACAGTAAATGAGATTCGGGGTGACATAGATATCACCTTAATATTGAAAACGAAATGGAATCTTTGTTAGAGGAAACTGACAGCCAAGTAGGAGTAGTCATAGCAGCTTTGTATGGGAAGATTTCAAGGGGTGTGTTACTTTTGGGGGCTTTAGAATCCCCTTTGAAAAATGTGGCATATGAATGGGGGTCGAACATCATATTTACTGGGGATCAGTTATATAGATATTATGGGATTTTGAAGGTATACTTCCCAAACAAGGGGTTAATTGTTGAGTTACCAGTTAGTGATAAAAGAACCCTTTTGCAGCTATAGACTGAGACCATTCCCTAGTACTTTTATGGGGTCAGTAGTTACGTGGACAGGGATAGAGACCATGTTCAATCTGGCTAAGGAATTTCAATCTTCAGCAGTTGACTATGAGGCTAGGTGTGTGTTAGTTCATGACAGATACGTGTGTGAAAGTAGGATTTTTACCCTAAAAAAACAGATACTTGGCATGGTGTGAGTTAGAACTTGCTCATGACAGGGTACCAACTCACTGTGACTTTAGAGAATTCTCAGATTCTTAGGTGTTGATAACGAAAACAGAATCCGTAGTCTACTGTGCCAAATGTATGGTCTCCACCATGTTCGATGAAGTCACCGACTAGCTGCTACTACAAGGTTCACAGATCTTTGACAGCTTGTGTAGGGTCATCTATGAATGGTTCCTGGTGCCACACCGAAGCATCTATAACACCTCTACGAAGGTGTCTATGAAGCACTTGCAAGGGAGTCAGAGTAGTAAAGGTCCCAACACAAGGATTCCTCCACTAGAAGACGACGAATAGGACGATTTTTTCTTCCTAGAACGCTACACATTCCCACTGATTGCCAACATGTTGGCGATAATGATGGTCACGATATGCATAGACTGGGCTGTTAAACTGGGTGCATCCGGCGGGGTAGGATGAAATCACCATGACTCATGTGGAAGAATAGATAACGCATAACTATCACCACTGGCACGCCTAGTATGTCCCAGGCGGAACATGAAGGTGGTGGCCGAGCCGTACTACCTGCCCTATAGAAGGTAATTAGGAATTTAAATGTAAAGAGCAACGAACTCTGCCGAAAAGCGATCGGAATGTTCAACAAGCGACTGAATGTTCAGCTAATATTTTGGGTGAATGATTGGAAGATGCTAAAAGAGTAAAACATATCAAATTGAAGAGACCTTCTAGAAGGGTTTAGTACGTTCGTATGAACGAACATCAAGAACTGCGCCAGTGGAATATAATGAGATCTCCAGTGGAAAACGAGTCATTAAACGGCAAATTCTTTAAGTGACTTACCGTGGGGGAGGCGCACGGAAGGTCTGCGGACAAAGTAATTAGATGAAAAGATAAAAGACTTTTTTTGAACATTGAACAATTATAGGTTCCTAGAGAGAAGCCGAAGTGCAGTGAAAAACATTGATTTCCAATCAGTTTCTTTTCCTTCCATGTATACAGAAAAAAAAAAATTTATGAGTTTATTCCCATTAATTTATGCTCCTTCGTTTTTACTTTTATTTGTCTAGATTATGATATATTTTCCTTAGGTAGATTCAATGTCGCCAAAATGGAAAGTCTGACTTTAATTAACTGAAATATTCATATTACTGAGTTTGGGTAAAATAGTGATAGCTAGGTGAATTAATGTGTCTTAATGTTGGAGTCGGTGTGGCAATCATTTGAAGTTACTTTTCTTTCCTAGGAGGGATAACATTTGATATTTTGGGTTTTCAATTAATTTCCTTTTTTTAGTATATTAACCCTTTTTGGAGAAATAAAGATTCTATTTTTGACATCTTGGAGTTTGATCTAGCCCCAGATTTAATGACTGAAAATAGTAGCAAGGATGCCGGTCAGAATTTTCTGAAGGTATATGGCAGACGTTTGTTGAGGTCGACGTTACTCATTTTTGTTTATTTCAAGGCCAGAAACAGGCCTTGTAATATATGTCTTAAAAGTTTTCTTTTATAGAACTGGACGCTATAATCTTTCTTCCTAATATATTTTTGTCATAAACTATTATTTGGCCCTGCTGAAATTGATTGTGTAATTATTTTCACAGACATATACAAAAATTCCATTGTTCACATGTTTCTACCTTATGTATTTATTGTGCTCCTGAATTTTCTTCTCTTCCAACGATTTAGCAAGTTTGACCTTTCTAAAAGTTGCCAAAGAACTTACATAAGATTTTATATGAGCAATTTTTAGTATTGTAAGGACATTTCTTTATACGTACTTATACGTAGTTATTGTTCTTAAATGTTGACTTAGTACCAACATTCTTATGTAGAATGGTTGACTACTTTCACCAAAATGTGAAGTGAAGTTTGGGTGTTGACTTCAATTAGTACGCAAAGGAAACCTGTTCAAGATAAGCTGATATATGGATGTGCACGGAGGCGATCTGAGAAAACATTCTTCAACCTATGTGTACTTCTACTGCATTTGAAGCCATAGACCAGGCTTCAGTGGGTGAACACAAAAAGCGTATTTGCCAAGAGTAGGAACTAAAAAGAGAGAGAAAAAAACTAGTTAATGCTAATATGAAACACACTAGACACACGCACACACACATGCGCACCCGCGCGCGCACACGCACACAGACACACGCACGCGGGTATACACACACACACACACACAATATATATAATATATATATATATATATATATATAATATATATATATATATATCTGTATATATATCTATATATAGATATAGATATATATATATATATATATATATATATATATATATATATATATATATATATATATATATATATATATCTATAAGCAATTAGTGCCCAAGTTGAACTCACACACCTCCTCTGTACAGTTGTATCTGGGTTGAACCGGCTTTCTTCGCTGCTTCTCCCTTCTCTCCGAATCACTCAGTCTTCAACTTTTAGTCTTGCAGGTGCTTTTTAAATTGCTTTCATTTTATGTATGTTTTTTGTATATTTGTTGAGACTCTAAAGTCAAAGTTATGTTTCATGTATTTTTAATTTGTGTTGTTTCTCTTTTAGCCTTAATGATGTAACTATGTGTTACGAAACGCGTCGTCAATAAATGTACTATCCCCTGATGACCGGCTATCTCTTTGTCACCCTGTCCTTCCATATGCTGTGGCCTGCTTTCGCCAACGTTTTCTGTCTTATATATATATATATATATATATATATAATATATATATATATATATATATATATATATATATATATATATTATACAGAATATATATATATCTATATATATATATATATATATATATAATATATATATATATAAACTTATATATATCTATATATATTATATATCCATATATATCTATCTTATCTATCTATATATATATATATATATATATATATATATATATATATATATATATATATATATATATATATATATATATAGATATATAAATCTATATATATTTTATATATATATATATATATATATATATATATATATATATATATATATATATAATATATATACTCGTACATTTCTCTGGCCCGAACATCGACTTTCACACCTTCCCATAGCTAAACTTCCAAGTTCGCTAAAGTTATCACTGTCTGGCAACTAACATCATGCTGATTAGAGCGTTAATTATGCTGAAACTTTGCCTAGCAAATCATCTGAAAACTAATGAACCATTTGACATCACGAATTATATCGAATTAGCGCTGGTTCTTGAGATAAACATATGAAAATTACTCTATGCTTAATAGTAATATAAATTTCCGATAAGCCTATCCTCGCCTACAGGAAGATTATTGAATGGCCTTCCTACTTAATTTTACTTATAATTAGGCGTGTGACAGGCACTCACACAAACAAATACACTCTCACACATTACTCGCATAGCATTCCGTGTGCTTTGCTGTCATCACTGTACAAATGACAAAGTTATTAATTAACCTCTGCCATAATAAAACCCTAAAAAGTTGGTTTCAACAGAAGCACGTTATTTTGAACCTTAAAGAAGAAATTGTTACTGAAACGGTCATTATCTATGCATTTGATGCTTGAATTCTCTATCCTGACAAATTATGACATACATTTCAGACACGCTCTGGAAACAAGGGGTATAAAAAATTGATTTTCTAAAGAGAAACACACACCAATATTATCATTTGACTATGCATGTATTAATAAGGTATTTATCGAATTTAAGGGAGAACAGTGCTAGTTTCTAGGCCTTAAAGTGTAAAAGAAAGAAATAAAAAAGTCACAGAGAGAGAGAGAGAGAGAGAGAGAGAGAGAGAGATAGAGAGAGAGAGAGAGAGAGAGAGAGAGAGAGAGAGAGAGAGAGAGAGAGAGAGAAAGTGTGTCTTGCCTTAATTTGTGTACTGTCATCGTTTGGAGATATTTGATGTATCATTTGAAGATTTAATCATATGTTGAAGGTTTATTTATTTACTTATTCATCAAAAGTGGAATATTAATGTGTTTGCATAATCATTAAATTTTTTCTCAAAGAGATCAAAGAAAAGACTTAATTTCTACAACATAATTTCCATATCTCCCATAAAAGGCTCAATCCGTCGTATCATTAGCATGCAGAAGGACATATCTATTATATTTTGAAATTACGAGCTAAAGTAATCCATTCCTAGAGTTTAGCTAGGCATACATTTTAAAGAACTATTTTTTTTCTACGTTGAAAATAGTTTGTCTAACAGTCTTCCAGTATCACAAAAATAGCGTGATTTGAAATCCCTTATATTATAAAGGATTCCATGATAAAGGACTCAACTTATTACTGACTAATGAGTTTCGTTATATTTTTTTCTTATTATTAATGCAGGCAATTATATGATTTATATGAAACTGGGTCACTTCTTTGAAATCTCAACCTGAATAAACCTAATTTGTTTCATGTAATAATGGTTACAGTATAGAAAGAGCCCGAGTTAAAAAAAAAAATTCATATGGAAATAACGTCTATAGCATCATAATTAATACGTAGAATGCTCTTACAAAAATGAGTGCACATCTGTTTGTTATGAGCACACTTTAAGAACATTGTGCATTATAACCTATTATTGGTACGATTTTATGTATGAAAACAAACGCCATTTATATATTATGTATATTTTCAAAAATGAAAACCAAGGAGCATACGTTGATTGACGAGATGGGGTGGTTGAGTTTGCAAAGATACTGAATACTCATGACTTTCGTGCGTATTTCAATGCCCACAGAGGATGCGGATTTGATTCACAACAAAAGTATTAAACTGGAGGTTTATGAAAATTTTTATTCATATAAAATGTGTTTTTATAATTGATTTCCAACTTACATATTTCTGCCTTCAATCAAATCAATCAGTGAAATACAGTTACATATTTTCCAAAATTTATTCTAAATAAAGAATATAGACGATAATCACAGAAGATAAGAGTGGTTTACTAAACGATACATATAAGGAGAGTTCTTAGTCTAAGATAAACTAGAACTAAAACAAAGTTAATTTTCACTATTTTTACGAATGGTAAATGATAAAAGCAGATATAAAGACAGGAGGTATAACTAGTACATAGTGTTTGCATAAAATCTACAGTGACTGGTGAGAGCTCATGAAAGTTTTTAAAATGGGAGAATTTTGAGAGCGAATGCCAGGAAGTGTAATATTGGTAAAACCAGAAAGTTAGTTTCACCTTAAAAATGTTTGGAATAGAAGAAACTTTTGAATATACGGAAGGATTGTTAAGCCGACTCTCCATTGTGGAAATGATGTGCGGTTGTTGAATGTAAAAGATACAGAGTGGTAGATGCTGTCGAGAAGAGCTGTATTTGCCGTACAGTTAATGTAGTGGAATAAGTTTTAAAGGGCGAGGAACTTAGCGATACAGTGAGGTATTAATTAGAGTTGGAGAAATGATGGATCATTCTTTTGAGGTGAGGACCCAGAACATGTTGGCATGATGGTGTGCCAGAAGTGAAGGAACGCATGGGTTTTAATATCCAGGAAGAGCAGATGTAAGTGAGGCGAAATGTGTTTAGGGGACATGATGTGCTGTTGATATGTCTTCTGTGAAAGTGCTAAACAAGGTTAATGTAACGAAACTCACTTGATCCGACATTTAGAGGAAAGACGCGTCAGTGTATTCCTGAATGCGGTGAATTAAATGGTACTCGATGGAAGAAAGCAAAACAAAGTTGAATAGAATTTAATAAAATTGACCCATTAATTTTTTTTATTTGAAATCAAAACAAGTTTCAACCGGGTTCTTTTTTTGGCATCTATAAATCGTACTCTACAGGAGGGCTTACAGAGACTGCAACAGGTTTCTGACGATACGTTGAATCATTCCGAAGCGATAATTATTTGTGTACCATGGTGGAGCAATTTTTTATGAATATTAATTTTGTATTCTTCTTATTAATTTTTCTTATCTTCTTTCCTTGTCTACATATTTGCTAAAGCTTTAACGCATTAAAGCTTCAGACTGCTTAATAGAAGATAGATAGATAGAGAGAGAGAGAGAGAGAGAGAGAGAGAGAGAGAGAGAGAGATATTTTCTTACATACGCTTGCATTTTCATTCTATACTTTTAAACTATTATATCTCTCATGACAAGGATTGTGAGATATTATATTTGAAATGAATGAATCAAACAGAATAGAAATATTTAAATGGATCTCTTTTTCCAAAGCTAATTATCACTGTCAGTTACGCTTAACGCATCTCAGTTTAATGGGATCACGCCAACACTGATGCAATGAGAGAGAATCTGGACTCACGTCGGATTTAGGAGGATTTCTGCTGGGTAATCTTTACCAGCTCACAAAAGCGTGGTTTTGTAATCATAATGCAATATTAATGATAATCTCATTTGATTAAAAGATGTGGCTACTACTCCTAAAAAGATAAAAATTATTTAATCTTTTGCTTCATGGAGAAATCTAAAAGTAATATATGACGCTCTAAGGCATTTTTTGGCATTGTGTGTGTGAGTGTGTGTGTGTGTGTAGAGAGAGAGAGAGAGAGAGAGAGAGAGAGAGAGAGAGAGAGAGGATGTCCATAAAAATGTGAGCGCTCACATATAATTCTCTCGTATAAAATAAAATTTAAGAACAACATAATAAACGAGGTACAGTACAATGAAGCAATAATGAGATCGAAGCTCAGCGATATTCATAGTGTTTCAATTTAAAATAATTTTTAAATTTCTCATATGGGGAACAAAACCAAAGGATGACTAGTACAGATCGCAAGGCTCCTGCGTCTCTTGACCATAAAAGCACTATATTATACATTCTTTCCTAAGATTATAAATTCTATTCTCGAAATGACAATTATTGCATAAAATCTGCTGACTTAAGAATCATTGGTGACGTCTGGCTGTGTGACCATATAGATATATGAAAGAATATAGAAAGAACACATCAAAATTAACATATTTCCATTATGAAATAATATTTTCATAGAAAGCTTTCCATTCTATTTGGAGTTTAGTAAAGATATTCAAAAAATCTAACCAAATTATATTGCTAGGTATATTTGTTTTTACTCATAATTAAAATTGTACAAAAGAGACAGAGAGTGAAAAAAAACAAGACAAATTGAAAATAGATATAAATGGTGACGGAAGCACAAGAGAA
>NC_087221.1:4082055-4092055 GCF_015104395.2 Macrobrachium nipponense | reverse complement strand
TTTATCTGGTCCCAAGTTCACGTACTTACCTCACATAAGATAATTATTTTTCTTGTGAGGGCATCAATTTTCTCTGAATAATCAATTCAGTTTATTCCTTTTTTCAATGTTCAAGTAGTGACATATTCCATTCTTTACGTACATCGTCACTGTGAGTCTCAAAAGTACAAAATTTTGTTGGGACATGGCTGGTATTTTATCATGTGCTCAAAAATATTTCAGTATAATGAGAAAGCAAACAAAATGAAACATGATTTTCAAATTGAAATGTTAGAGAGAGAGAGAGAGAGAGAGAGAGAGAGAGGAGAGAGAGAGAGAGAGAGAGAGAGAGAGAATTTCTCAAGAAAATAGCTTTATAGATAATTATAGTACCTGCTTAGTCAAGTTGTTATAATTTGTCGAAACAGGTGTATCGATAAACTCAAGTTAACGTTAGTAAACTTGAAGAGTGTGGAGATATAACGTATGCTGAATTCTTTCCAGGGAAATAATTTACCTCCACGAAGGATTCAAATCTCTCTCTCTCTCTCTCTCTCTCTCTCTCTCTCTCTCCCTTACATCATTTGTGTGAAGGTCTTTGTTCTGAATACTGTTCTAATTTCAGGTTTTATGTTACTAGGAAAACTGTAAAAGACGTGTTTGCAGTAAATGTGCGAGTGTATAAATTGCACAAGATTAGGTGCAATAAGCGCATATTGATAGAAAGCTATAAATGTTTAAGTAAAATAACAAGTAAACCACTAAGAAAATAAAATAATTGTCATTTACTTCGTTAAGCCTGATGATGTCAATAATACCAAAAATCAAAAGCCAAAAATAAATTTTTTCGACCCAACGTCTTAATCGACAGCTTTTCGGTATCAATGCGATCTCTATAGTTTAACAAGATATATGCAGGATCACAGATTGATCTGAGACTGCGTTTCCTCGCTGAGTAAGGCCAAAAATAGGCACCCTTAAAGCCCCATTACTTAAAATTTTTAGAGGGTTTGCTAATATAGCTTCCCTTTGCAAGAAAAGTATTGTAATTCTACTTTGTTCATCCGTTTCTTAATGATGCTTTTAGTAGGTGCTACTTAAGAAGTTTAATGTAAAAGTTTGTTATTGCTCATGGAAATTTATTTCAGCTGAGTTCGTCCGTTTCTTTATATAAGTTTTATTAATAAAATCATGTTATAATGCAAGTGGAACTCCTCCCCATTAATTTTCTTTTTTCTTTTATTTTATATAAATTTGTACTTATCTTGTATGTTCTTTCGGTTATATATTATTTAAGAACTAATAGGTTTTCCTGGGCTACGGCCAAGTTCTTTTTCGCCCTTGTCTGCAACTAAAACTCCATTCGATTATTTTGACTGTTTTGTGCAGTTAACTCCCCATCATAATTAAAGGTTGTATTAGGACCAAATTTGTTGGATGGTAAGTCAGATAGTGTGTAGACAAATAAACCTTTGCAGCAATTAAACATACAGTTTAATTATTTTCTTTTTACTATGGCATACACTCTGTGAGACGGGCTAAAAAAAAATCTGATGAATAATCAGCAAGAAAGCTCTGCTGTAGTAACCATAACCTAATGATTCCCAACCTCAATAACAATTAACCATCTTTAGTGTAATGTTAAAGAAAACATACACACAAATGCATACCTCCTCAGGCATCAGCGGCCAATTGCCTTGTTCCTGTGTGTCTCACTAGTTCACTGCTCACTGTTAGGTTCTGGCCTTGCCTTTGCTGCTCATTAATAGGTTTTATATTTTAAAATTTGGACTGAATTAATGAGTACAGACATTGAATACTTTTGTAAACATTTTGAAATCAAGCAATTCTTACTTAGTCTTCCCCCGGCATTCACTAGTTTGGAATTATAGTGCAATTATGCTATACGAACAAGATATCCCATACTTATGAATTGAAACGTGGCCATTTCTTAATATGAATCATATGTTTGATCATTGATCACAATATTCACTATTTTGTAATTCTCAACACAGTGTACGTCCTTTATCACGCAGTGCTACTAAACCAATTAAGTCTTCCTGATTCTGGTTTCATTACTCCTTTAGCTTTCTGAAAAAGAACTATTGAATTGCTATTGGTCTGTCCATCCTCAATATTTCTGCCCTCCCTCAGATCTTGAAAACTACTTAGGCTAGAAGCCTGGAAACTGGTACGTGGATCATCCACCCTCCAATCATCAAACATACCGAAATGAAGCCCTCTAGCCTCAGCAGTTTATATTGTTTTTCTAAGGTTGACGTTAGCTATTATCGTGCGTCTGGCATCACAATAGGTGCCAACAACTGAGGCCATCACTGGGGCATGGCTGAGACTTTCATGGGCCGCGGAAGAGCCTTATGCAGCACTATTCGCTGTACAGAAAACTTAATTGCAACGAAGAAACTTCCGCGCATCTCTTACTTCTTTCTTCCAAATACAGAGGCAACTTCCATCTGCCATGACGTCATCACATTCACGATTACCAATTGCCTCGAAATTAGGAAAGTAAATTATTATTAGTACTATTAAGTTTTATTGTCGGGTTTAAGGGCTTTCATCTTGGTCATACTCTACGTTTTGATAAAACATTTGTATACAAGTGTCATAATTATTGTTTGACAAGCTCAAGTCTTTTTGCTGATTATAATTAACTAGCTGCTGCGCCCGGAGTTGCTCGGGATAAAAAGAGGCACGCCGTCCGTGATGACAACTCCTACAGGGCGGTTTATGCAATCGCTTGCAAAGTAAGGAATCATTGGGATCCTGTCCAGCTAAGGATGGTTTGAAAAATCCATAGAGTTTCAAATTATTTGTACTGAATAAAAGAAGTTGTAAAAAATCTGAAGAGTGCAGCCAACTCCGTAAGTTATAAAAAATGAGAGGATATGAAAAAGAGGGGTTAAGGCCCCGTTAGAAACGGCCCTCGAATTTCGTTTTTTGACTAAAACCTTCCCGGGGGAAGGGGAAATTACGGTAAATATTTGATAGCCCTAGCTTTCAAAGTCAGGGGGGATATAGCGAACGGACAGAAATTGACCATATATATATATATATATATATATATATATTTATATATATCTATGTATATATATATATATATGAGGATACGTCGTAGCATGTTTCCTTATTTGTGTTGTTTTAAGGGGATCAACTCTTATTTAATCTTGGTCTTGAATTAATCGATAATATCTAAGAAATATTCAATGAATTTATACCTTATTAGCTGAAAGCTATATGTCTTGAAGACAACTTTTCAGTGGAATTACCGACGCAATAACAAAAGCGAAGCGTTCTAGGAATAAGTAAAGAAATATGTGCAACTGAAGACTGTTTCACATCAATAAAATTCACAGATATCAGATAATATAAATTTATTTACTAAGGGATCCTGAAATATTTGACGAATGGAATTCCTCGAGGAACAAATGGACAATTTGGGAAATTTTTCTCATGAGTCATCAGTTTCAGCGCAAAATCTGTAACCATACTAGAGCTTGAAAACGGCAAATGTAACCCACATCGAATGCGGTTAGGAGTACGATAGATTGTGGGTCGCTGTTAAGTTTCACTCTTCCACAAAACATCTAGCACATTTTGAGCTCTAATTAGTCGATTGAAACCTTCTTTGAACCTCTTGATATAGAACCTCTTGATATATTCCATGGTTTCTTTGGGAGAGATAGAGTTATTTAATATGATTGCCCAGTAAATTATATGAATTAAATAGTATCATTTCATTATATTTTCTGAAGTAGATGGGAGGTCCGTTAACTTTAACGTTTGATAACCAGCACAAGATGATTATTTAAGACATAGTCGGTCCTTCTTCATTTAAGTTAACTAACATTTGCTGTTTTTTTTTTTTTCTGTACGTGTTTGGAACATTGCTTTCATCCCAGGTATAAAACAATCATCATTTGACTTCTTCTGAAAACTGAAAGAGCTCGTAGGGACTAACAGCAATAAAGACCGTAATACCCTTGTTCCATAACATTCAGTCATCCTCAGATTTACCTTCCAGGTAACAGACCCCCTACTGCTAGGGTCAAGCTTTGGATTTACTTTCTTGATTCCTTTCCTACCAACCTTCGATATTCTAGACCATCGATTCTTTCTGGGTTAAGCTCTGTTTTTCTTAGGATCCTTATTTCTTTTTTCTTTTAAAACTCGCTTAGGGCGTTGGGTGCTGAAATGCTCTGACGTTTCGAAGAGATGGCATGTCCAGAAAGAGAAAATAACACTGTAGGCATATGACAAATTTTAGACATAATCAAATACTCTTAAACTATGAAAAATGAGAAAATAATGAAAATACACAAAGAAAATGAAAAGAGGCTAGTGTGAATCAGGGACTCAGAAAAAAAGAGAAGCCACGTGTGTATGCGTTTACTGACGATGAAGTTAATATATTATATAATATATATATATATCTATATATATATATATCATATATATTATATATATATATTATATATACTATATCTATATCTATAATCTATATCTATATCTATATCTATATCTTTCTATATCTATATCTATATCTATATCATATCTAAGATCTATATCTATATCTATATCTATATCTTATCTATAGATATATATATATATCTAGTATATATTATATATCTATATATATTATATGATATAATAAATATATATCTTTATATCATATAATCTATCTATATATATATAATATTCTTTATATATATATGTTATATATATATAATTCTATATATATATATCTATATATATATATATATATAATCTTATATATATGTACTATATATATATATATATATTTATAGTTTAATATATATATCTATATATAATATACCCTATCTATCATCGATATCATATATTATATCGATATCTATATCTATAGTATTATATCTATATCTAGATCATATCTATATATCTATATCTATATCATATATATATAGATATATATATATCTAATATATAGATGCATAGTATATATATATAATATATTGATATAACTATATATAGATATATATAGTAGATACTTAATATATATATGACATATATTATAAGGTATAAATATATATATGATATATATAGGATATAGATATATTTATATATATATATAGATTGTATAGATATATACTATATATATATATATTATATATAGATATATATATAGTATATTTACTATATATATCAGATTATATATATACATATATATATTATAATATATATATAATATAATATATATAGATATATAATATATATATATAATATATATATGTAAGCACTCCAACCATTGTGGTCAGGCCTAAGCATCTGCTCTTGGATCTAAGCAGTGTCAAGCATAAATGGTTCCTGTGTAAATACAGGACTTTCTTTGCATATGGTAGCGAAGCACTAACTAAACAGTAATGTAGTGCAATCACTAAACACCAACACTCAGAATGCACTTACTCAGTAAGCACTCACACTTGTATACATTCACTACACACACACACACACACAACACACACACACACACACACTTAACATACATTCACACACACTATCAGTAACACAAAACACTCTGATTACCCAACACTCACTAGGCACTCACCATACACTAAATGCTCACTAAACACTTAAAACACCAAATTTACTAAATACTCATTATACCCCAAACACTCGGTAAATATTCGCTAAACACTCACTTAATCCTAAACATTAATTAAACACTAAACATTCACTAAACCCTAAGCACTCATTAAATACTAAATGCCTACCAAACCCTTAATACTTATTAAATACTAAACAGAGAATGAACATCCACTCATTAAAATTAATAAAAACTTACATACTAAACATTTGCTAAACACTAACATTCACAAGACATTCACTAAACGCTCACTAAAAATTCGCAAAACTTTCATTAAAACCCTAAACACTCACTGAATACTTACACTAAATATTCACTAAACACTACCATTTACAAGACATTCACTAAACGTTCACTTAACATTCACAAAACATTTACTAAAACCCTAGACAAAACATTCACTGAATACTTACACAATAAACATTCAATAACATTCACAAAACATTCACTAAACCCTAAAGACTCAGTAACCATTCACTGAATATTGACACATTAAAGTCACTAAACCCTAAACATTCATCAAACACTTACTCATAAACATTCACTAAACGCTTAATCACTAAACCCTAATAATTCGCTAAACACTGACTTATTAAACATTAACGATAGAAAAAATTGACAATCGCACTAATTTTTCATTTCTCTTGTTTTCTTTACAATAATGCTAGGTGATTATTTTCTTTTGGTCTAGTTTACTCTTGCACTTATTCATAATCTTCTTGAGAGAATGGAAATGTTCGAAATAACTTGGTGTGTGGAGAGATTGTTTAAAAACAGAGATCCTCTGTGTCCTTCCTCAGCCAGGTGTATTATATCTGACGAATTTAACACCAGCCGAAAAAAATCGACTATAGTAACAACAATATTCATTCATAAAACTGATAATAAAAAATGTATCCATAATTTCATTAGCATGAAAGTCAGTTGAAACCAAAAGAAGGTAGTCCTGCTTCGATAAAACAAACCGAGTAGGCTATAGCGCAATTATTATGATCTGTACCCTGACTATAGCGTATTATTACATATGTATCACTATCTATTTAATGAGTGCGTAACTCGATTTAACAAATGTTAATTGTTACGACCCTTGTTGGGCCGCGGTGCAGGTTTGTCTGCACTAAAGGATGTACACTCAAGTGTTGTATCCAGCAAAAGATGGTCAATGGAGACGAAAACACTCGGGAAAACTCAACAATATTTATTAACAAACAAAAAATAATCAAAGTCAACCTTGTGACTGCCAAGGACAAACTCTAGCCCTTAAATAATCCCTTGGGATTCCTAACTACTAAAGACTAAGCCCTAAACAAAGATAATAGAGAGAAACACATGAATGCAAATACATCAAAATATACAATATAACTGGCCAGATCAAAATGAATAAAATAACCAATACCTATAACTAAACAGGATGGGAAGGAAGGCGAAGAGTAACCGGGAGAAGACACTTAATCTCCTACCCAGGTTTATAATCTAAATTTATCATATAAACAAATATAAAAGCCACGAGGCTGTTAACATCATAAGAATTTATAATTATAACCAAACAAACAAAAGGGGCAACAATTTCCAACTGTCTCAACAGTTCATTATAAGATATAACTATATATATATAAATAATAATAACAAAAAAATATCTCCTCACACTCAGAAGGGGAGTCCGTGATCCAAGATTAATAATAAATGTCTTGCCTTACAGTAGGCCGTGATCCCAATAATTCCAGAACTCTGCTAACAGGGGAGTACAGAAGCACCAGGAAGGAGGAGTCGAGAGGTCCTGCACGACCATACAAAAAGGAACGCTTACCTGGGATCTGTCTCCCTACTTGACTTCTGACGGGCATCAAGGCCCCCACAGCTGCAAAAAGTTCCAAGGCGTCCTGGAAAAGCAAATGCTTCTAATACCTCAGGAAAAATCTTCCACTGAGGTGGCAGCAAGATAAGGCCGCACGTGGCACAAATCACCTGCAATACAAGCAGGACGCAACACCGCAGGTGGCCAGAAGCGTACCTGCGAATAACAGCACTCAAAATACGTCAGTACAGCGTACACAACACCGCAGGTGGCCAGATGTGTACCTGCGAAGGACGGCTCAAAATACTCCCAAAAGCGTTGATAAAATATTGTAAGTGCGGCAGCTGCAGATAGAAAAAGGGACAGCCTCTGTAGAAAGCCCGAACTGTCTGCCCATAACACTCGCTCTGTCTCTTCTCACCTCCCTCACCGAGGACTCCAGTCACGTACCCAAACGTAAACAAAAAAGATACGAGTGTTAAAAGGGTAATTCAAAAACTTTAACGAGCGGGGAGGAGGCGCAAAATCACCACACTACAACTTAACTTTCGTAATATATACAATACAAATTTCCTTAAAAATAAATACTTAAATACTAAATGCCTTAATATTAAATGTTAACAAAATCACAAGGTTGACTAAAAACTGAAAAATTACATTAACATCTGATATTAATACATAGACATTTTACAGCAATAACTCTAATAATGATAAGAACTTATATGCTACTTAATAGTGCCAGTCTTCCAACCACCGCTACATTAATTTTCATCTCGTAAACAAAGCTAAAGCGAGTAGGGGAGACCGGGGTTAGTTGGCACACTTTTTACAATTTTGGTTATTGCGAATATAAAACAAACATTTTTGTCAAATTCTTACCACCATTGAAAAATATTAACATTCGTCTTTATATAGAGCAAAATAATTGTTGTTTGCTTTCAACATAAGATAACAATAAGCTTTAGAAAAAAATAACTTTTCGTGGCAACTTGCCCCACGGGGTAAGTTGGCACACATTATGGGGTAAGTTGGCACATTGATAATTAAAAGAAAATTGCTACATTGCATTAAATCAAATAGCAAAAATACCCTCTAAATTTCCAAAATACAAAATATAAGGCATTAGTATTACTTCAGATCATCATCTAGTTGTAATAGTGGCAGGTGTGAAATAAATCCTCGTCATAGTCTTCATGATCCCACATGTTACATGCCCTGCACTGGACCCACACTTCTCCTGGCTTACCAAACACAGGCTCTTTTCAGCTGAGCTTTCTTCTGGATCAACAGGAGCAGTTCTTAAACTCTGTATCACGCTGATGACTGATCTGAAGCCCATGTGTCTTTTCGGACATCTCTCAATCTGTTACATAACCACCTGTAAAATCAAAATCTTGAAATAGTCTGTAATTCAAAGTTGAAATTCCATCAATCCTAAACCAATTGAAAACATCAGAATAAGTGAAAGCTAGAGGTAAAGCCGAGGAAACTTTATCAGGAATGTCACAGATGGGCATACTTGATCCTGGATTACCAGTCATCCACGAATCACATGCCCTGTTAACACATTTCTTCAGATGTCTATAAACACTAAAATCCAGGAGCTGCAACTTGTGAGAACAATGTGGAGGAAATGATAGGACACTAATCTCATTATCCTTCCAAAAATCGAGAAACAAAACGTAAATTATATAAATAAATAGGCTTACTATTGTTATCAAATAACGTGTGCCAACTTGCCCCATTTATTTTCAGCCAACTTGCCCCATCCCTACCATTTGGTACAAAACGCTTACCAGTCCACACCAAAAAGCCTTGAATTTATAATTTTAATGGTATAGAATCTTTAAACCATAAGGAAAACTATGCTATAATTGAAAAATAATCTTTATGAATGTATAGATGTTATAGCAAATATCAGAAAGATTAAAATATTTACTTAATACTATCAAAATAAAATTTTGTCACATAAATTCGAGCTCCTACGTTCTATCTCTATAGAATTTTGCTGGTAATTGAGGAACCACGTGGCAATTACACGGTATATGTATCAGAGTCATCTATTGGTAAATTTTAAAGTCATTTTGAATATATATTTTTCGTTAAACAAGGCGTGAGAAATCGTAGTCCTATAATTCATTTTATCGTAACATATAGTGCGAGATTTTTCCCCTCTGTTTTGCTAAAGGAAATTAATACAAATGCTTATACACACACACACACACAAACACACTGTCCTGATTTCGTCCCCGTCCACTTGGACGGTGGTTCGATCCCATGGGGGGACGAAATTATTATCAACTAAAAAATTCCCCTTCGGTACATATATGAAAATATATCATTTGGGAGGTAGAGTGAATTTAGATATTAAAGGACATTTGTAGCTTGAATGATATATATATATAGATATATAGATATATATATATATATAGTATGATATAGTAGTAGATATATATAGTATATATATATATATATATAGTATAGATGTATGATAGTATAGTATATATATATATATATAGATATATATATATATATATAGATAGATATATAGTATGTATATAGTATATGATATAGGTACTAGTATA
>NC_087221.1:4069555-4077055 GCF_015104395.2 Macrobrachium nipponense | reverse complement strand
CGAATGCTGGTTGTCTCCTGGTTTTTATACTCTCTGGCATCTAGATGCTCCACCCCTTTGCAAGATATCAGTCGAGATTAATTCCTGGCAGCCAATAGGAATAGAGGAGATGGTTTAGAGAGAACAAAGTCTTTCAGTTCAGAGGGGCATCTTAAGAATAAATTCCTTTATAAAAGGGTATTATTTTAATTGGCTCTGGCTTAAATCCTGCACACTTCCCCATTGTAGAAGACATTTCAACCTAGACAAGCCAAGCCAGAAAAAAGGACAAATGACAAATACAAATTACTGAGCCTTCTATATTCCCCTAATTAGACTTATGACATAAAAATTCTGTGGAGAATAATTTTCCCATTTGAATGTTTAATTGATATGCAGAGAATTTAAAATCATTTAATTCTTGAAAATTAATGAAGTCAAGAAAGATAGAAATAAAATGTTACTTAACTAAAGATACTAATGACTAACACTATGGTATAACACAATGAAGAAAAATAAAATTTTATTACTCTTAAAACATAACGTCACACTAGAAATGATTGTTGAAATTAACAGCAGCTGAAAATTAACCTACAGGGTTAATAGTACACTTAATTCTATCATGTATAATATTGTCAGCTTACTGTTTAAGGCAACATATGCTATTAATTTGCCCTGATGGGACGATATGACGCGTTCATAGGGGTGTTAATAACCCTATGATTTCGTTTAGTAATTTCTTCCTGTGCCATCAGGACGACATATAACAGTATTATTTTCTACATAGGGAATAATAGTGTAGACTAAAAGGGATAGAATCAAGAAAAGTACTTAAGCTTAGAGAGTAAATAAAATTACACAAATGTAAATCTCACCAGAGACATTGACAATTACACAAAAACTATATGTATATAGACTAGGGAAGACTATTAAATTAATGATAAAATCTGAACAACGTATAAACGAGCCAGGCTTTTAGAATATAGCTCAAGTTATGGCAGTTTTTTCTGGCTAAAATTTTTCCTAGCCACATGGAATGCTGAGTGCCTAGAATAGGTCTCTGTGCCAATTGCAGCATTTATATGAGCAAGCCCAAGGACTTAACGGGACATATCTTTAGGGGTTACTTAGGCCCTGATAGTAGTTCCTAAAGGAGTATTAATTTATAGGGCCAGAATGACTGGTGATGATGAAGAGGAAAGAAAACTATGCAAGAGAAAATCTAGACAGTACAAAAATGGAAACAGTTCCAAAAGGATAAGAAGGAATTAAAAGCAGCAGAACCTGGCACTCTCCTCTGGATGGAGAGGTCCAGAATTCTCTACAAGAGGGTGGCACTGTGCCAGGCGTGAGTGCAGAGAGAGACTATTGACTCTCGTAGGGTTTCTGAAAACCTCAACACCCAGTTCCCTTTT
Source organism: Macrobrachium nipponense (assembly GCF_015104395.2). Classification (NCBI taxonomy): domain Eukaryota; kingdom Metazoa; phylum Arthropoda; class Malacostraca; order Decapoda; family Palaemonidae; genus Macrobrachium; species Macrobrachium nipponense. Next base: position 4,075,661 of record NC_087221.1, on the reverse strand, counting down.
TCCTTTGACCTCTCTGAGGTCAGTGTGACGATGCTGTGGGGGGCCTTGAAAGATTCAAGCCCTTTGAAGATGCCAGAGGGGCATCGGCTCTGGCTGCTGCAACAACCGGGCCACTGGCACCATTCCCCGTGCTTAATGCTGCTTGGCTCAGTTCCTTGAGTTCTTTGGTAAATAGGATTCAGCAGAGTCCTTACTCCGGGACTGGTTAGCTGCAGGTATTCAGGATGGGCTCATGAGTTGGGATGACCGACTCCAGGGTGGTTTGTAAGGCTGCACCTTTGGTGGGGTGTCTGTCCACTATGGTCATGGGTGTCCCAAATATTTCCTATTAGAACTGGTCCTTCCTTGACTGCCGACATGGGTGGTGGCACCAAGTTAGCGGAGGGAAAGAGATCAGGACAGAAAGCTCCAGGAGGGAGACTTGAGTCTTGCTTTGGCACTGGCACTGAGGCTGTTCTTGGTGTACTGAGAGGATTTGAACGTGGCTCGATGTCCATGATGGGCGGAGCAGGTCACTGCCTGGTACCTTCAAGTGGTACTGGCTGTGCAGAGGTAGTTCTTGGAGGACTGTAGAATTTGCCTGGAGTTATGTAAGAGCGGGGGCCCTGAGATGATGCAAAGGTAGAAGGAGACTTAAAATCTTGTCCTAGCAGGACATCATAACCTCCAGGAATATAGGTAGCTACTGCCAGGGTACATATCTTGGAGCGATGAGGGTCCTGTGACTCTCAACTGGTCAGTGGGCAAGAATATTTTAACATGGTTGAGGCTCTCCATCATGACGAATTGGTATCTACCAACCCAAGCTCCATAAGGAATTTTTTCCTCTCAAATGATTCGTCACTGCCATTGCAATGGCAATAATAGCAGCTTTCTTGGGGCATCCCTCCTAGGCAGTAGTGTGCTCATGCACTTAGCATGAGTCACAGAAACTCTTGCTAAAATCATCATTCTGGTGATGGGGAGTTCCATTCTGAGGAGTAGCAGAAGCTTGTTGAGGAGGATCCACCTTTGAGAGGCACTACTTCTTTGTGTGCCCTTGTTTATTGCAATGCCCACACTCAAGCTTCCGTGGAGGATTATTAGGCTGTTGGGGAGGCTGAGAGGTGGTACCAGGAGGGACAGGGAGAGTGGGCCGAATCTTTTTCTTTAGAGAACTCTGTGCAGCAGATGGTGGTGTTGTAGGCGCCTGCCCATCTACAGCACTCTAAAATAGTTTTAGGAGCCTTGTCCAACAAGTGGGGGGCAATTGAAAGAGTTCTAAGACCTCCTCAATGGATGTTGTGTTAGAGACCTTCATCCACATGGGGGTGGGGGTGCCAGAGTGGCACTTTGGGGTACCATAGCCAGTTGATGTGCTCTCTCTGCAGCTTCCCTTCTCTCTTGGGCTTCTCTGTCTTTCTCCCTTTCAGCTGCCTGGAATGCTCTCTTGGCTGCTTCTCTTTTCTCTTGTACTACTCTCTCAGCTGCTTCTCTTTTCTCTTGTGCTCTCTCTTAGGCTACTTCCTTTATCTAATCATTCACCCAATTTATCAGTTTTGTGCCCTCCAGCCCCATTGATTTTCCAGCTTCGGTGAAGGCCCCGACCTCTTCCAGCCCTGCGTTACTTGCCATCTTCTCAGAGGTAAAACACTAGTAGTCTAGCCTGGGGATAATAGAATGGATGTCAGTCACCAAAACTGTAAATGTTGCCAGTGGTATGCAGAATACTCAATATTATACCAGATAAATAACAAGGATCCCTATGGCTGGAATATCTGCTGAAGCAGATAAGATGACAGCCAAAAGGTTGAAAATGTCCTCCACGAAGTGTGGAAATCTCTCGCAGGCAACGTGGAAATAATAAATAAGCAAAATGTAAATGCCTCATGCAAGGGGGTGTGGAAATGGTAGTCTAATAGTTGTAAATGAGATCCACTCTGTTGCAGAAGACTCACGTAGGTGACATGGAAATGCTAATCAAATAAATTGTAAATGCTTATTGCAGGTGCGGAAATTCATACAAATGCTGTTGTAAATCAAGTTAGATCCCCGAAAATAATTGCTCAATTAAGCTGTAAGGGGATGCCATGTAAAGGTGGAACTCTAAATGCCTAAACTGGGTGGCAATTGCCATAAATCTCTGTAATTTACAGCTAAACTGGAGTGTAGATTTAGGCTACGTACGAGCAACAAACTCGACACTGATACTGAATGAAATTACTATAAAAATCTCTGTAAATAACAGTTAACTAGCTTTGCAAATTAATACTACGTGCGGGCGGAAGACTTAAGACCAATACTTAGCGAAACTGCTGTGAAAATTTCTGTAAATACAGTTAACAGGTTTTGTAAATTAATACTACGTACGGGCAGAAGACTCAACGCCGATACTTAGCGAAATTGCAGTAAAAATCTCTATAAATATAGTTAACTGGTTTCTAAAATAAAAGAGTTTCCACATACTCATGGAAAACTCAATGTAAGTTCTGGGGTATGAATTTATTTTTTTATTACCACGTACACATGGAAAACTCAATGTGAATAGATGTGGTAAATGCAGTTGATGAAATAAAAATGTATGTGGGATTTCTATCATCTCAATACGAGTCAAAAAGGAAAAATATTCTATTTTACCAATGCAAATCCTTGGTCTCGTCTTGCCCTTCAACGCTAGTCAGCAATGCTCAGAAGCCTAATTTTGTTATGGTAGTGACTGTAAACAATAATGATAAAGGGAAGAGGAAGAACAAATATAAAAATTCTATCACCACTGCGTAATTGCCCCAACTTCACAGAATTCCCGTTATACCCTTTAGCAACTCTATATTCTTTCTCCCTCGTGAAACTAAGACCTACCAAATCCTAACTCTCGCAAATTTAAAATCCATACACAAGGCTGTTGGGATTTAGAGGAAGGGCAAGAGAGAAAAGCACATACATGTGTGAAAGTGGCTGCCCTTTTGTGTGTAAAAGGCCGAGAATTATTTAACATTTTGGATTATCTCTATTAACACAGACTGAAAGAGCTAGCTATTTGTTATTCTTTGTCGCTATTCTAACGTTTGAGAATTTACGCTAACGTTATTTATTATTTAACTTCCTTACTCTTCTTTTCCTTTTCTCATAAATGGGGATAATGTGATAGGACTCAATTGGACACTTGGCCAGGGATCTCTCCAGGAAAAATCCTTATGAACAAAGATTTTAATTCTCCCTATCCTGCCTAAACATGCAGGTTATACCGGGGGAGAGAGTGTGATTAAGCCCACAATGAAACACGCTGATTCTCGTTAAAACCTAGCTACAAAATCTCATTATGACACGATATTCAACATTTTACACTTGCAAATCAGGAAATATGGCACTGGTTTTGTTTTGTATTTATATGCTCCCTAAATACCTAATATGCTTCATGCAATACCCCATAAAAAAAACTAAGGTTAAAATTCTCTCTCTCTAGGCATGCACGTTTCTAAGATTCTTCCAATCCCTATTTTAATGGCAGTCAGATTTTATTCACCCCTAACTAGAATACTTGGGTGCCCTTTTCTTGTGCTTGCTTGAAATATTAAAAGTAATTCAGATTCTTTTCTCTACTCGTGATACCAGCTACGGCTGGAAAGTGAAAATTAATTTTCTCACGATTATAGGAAAGGTCGCCATTTTGTAATAAATGTCTCGTTCCATCGGTATAAAATGTCGGGATGTTGCTTTCTGACACTCCTAAAAAGACCATCTATGGAGGAACGAGGTTACTACAAAAAAAAAACTATGGCTGAAGGCCAAAATTACTAGAGGGAGGAATTTATTTAAACTTTGGGACTTAATTCAAATGAACTACATTTACATTTAAATTACGTGAGCAGCAATTCACACCTTGAGGGTGTAGGGTACTCGATTAGGTCCCGAAATAAATGAAGGTGGTTGATTGCAGGTCCACTGGAACATGTGGCTCGAAATGACCCGAATACAGAGATACAGAGATATGATTTGCACAGAGCAGGTTATTTGAATTGGAGAGTTGTACCCAAGGATTACCAAATTTCCTCTCACAACCAGACATGATATTTGTCTGCAAAGAGATCGAATTTTAGCATCAATACTAAGGCGATGAACACGTGGGGAAATGTTCCACATTACTTTCTCTGAGTATTTTATATCAAAGCTCATTCACAGGGGCATAGAATGAGTGGGAGCTCATACAGAAAGGAAGACTACATTGCTTGCTTAACTAGGGATGTTTTAATATCACTACATCCATCATAATGGGTATTAATTACAGCACCGAACCAAAATTGGGGAGTGAGAAACTGAGCGAAGAAAGGGGTAAGTCGCCTTAGAAAGAATGAAATTAAATACACACTAAGGTAAAAAAACGATTACTGGCTGTGCCCAAAATTACTCTCTGCAATACCTGGAAATCCGTGGTCTTGTTGTCTTCTGATTTGCTGATCAATCTGTGCACTATTGAATTAAAGGAACACATGTGGGATCCCCAGAGGAAGCAGGGTAGCAACTGGGGGGAAGTGGTATTCACGTTTCTGCAGATGAGAGGCGTCTGAGCTCTGGGACTCTGGGCCTCCTGAGAGTGAATCCTGTTGTTGTTGTTGGAGTATTAAGCTGGCTTTATGCCAGCACGGGCTTTAGCTAATGTAGCAGCCCGTAGGTCATTTGAATTATTTTTAGATGCATTGGTGATTTAAGGATATGAGGCGATCTTTTTATTTATGATTTCTATGGAATGTGCAGGTGGAATGGTATGGATTCAAAAGTGAAAGGAAAAGTGAATAGGCAAGGTTACAAACCCCTTTAAACCCTAAGGTACCCATTAGTAGAAGATAAAGATCGATAGTAGCGAGTCCTGGCGAGTCAGAGATAGCCAGTAATGAAATCGAAAAAATTTATAGTCGTAGAAAAACGGAAAAAAAAAGCGCAACTCTATGGAGTTCAAGTACCATATTTCACTTTACGAGAAAAAAAAAAGCAGAGAGCGTCGATCGTTTAGCAATAGGGAACGACGAAGGAAAAACGAAATATTATCAGTTTTAGAAACAGGATAACAAAAATAAGCGACGGCTTAAGCGGTAGTTAGAGTGACAGTTGAAATATTCGGTCGTTAGACGTGAGGCGGCCGAAAAACGGAGGGGAAAGGAGGATTGTTTAGTAAAAGAAAAAGCAGTTAATGCGATAAACAGCAACTTTTTCATGTAGCGGCGATCTTTATGTTTGAGATCTGTATCTAAAATCTTCTAACAGGAGGTCATCTGGGAGACTGATCTCTAGGTCCAACAGAGCGTGGACGAGCTCAGAGAACAGATGATGACCACTGCCACTGTCGTTATTAAAGATGGCTCTATTTAAAAAAGCCTCAACTCCTCGTAGGTCAGCAGGAACTTTCTGATTTGATATTCTCCTACGAGGAAGTATTCGTTTCCGACGCTTGAAGTTCTGTATTCTTGTTTGCAGGTCTGAGTTTCGCTGTTTTGCTTAGCTACAAACTCCTCAGTTTGTGTTCCTGCTTCTTTATACAAAACAGGAGCTACAGTCGGTGTCTCGGTCTGCATTTCTTCTTCAACTGCGTCTTCTGTCTGGGTTCCTGCTTCGGCACGAGCAGGAATCGACGTCTTCGGCGATGTCTGCCAGAGGTTAGGGGGTAACCTGAGGGGTTGGGGGAGTAGGGGGGGGAGGTAGAGGGGCGGGAGTTTGGCGATACGGAGAGGATGAGGGGGTGGGGATGTAGTGCCGGGATTGAGGAGGTTGGGAGGAAGGTTGAGTGGTTTGTGGTACAGGAGGTAGGTTCGTTCTAGGATCGGACCTGGGGTGCTGGGAGGTTCCTGGTCGGTGATGGTTGCCGAGGTCTTGCAGGTGGAGGAGGGATGCCCTTCGCCTTCCAAATCCTCTGCAGTCTGACTGGGCATCCCTTAAACCAAGCATGATGTTGCTGGCTGCAGTTAGGGCATCGGGCAACTGTGTGGCCCCTTTCCTTGTACTTTTTCAAGCACACTTCTGTCTCGTGTTTTGCACTGCACACTCCACAGATGTGTTCTGATTTGCATTCGTTCTTGTGATGTCCATACCTCTGACACTTGAAGCATCTCAGAGGCTCTGGTACGAAGGCTTCGGT
>NC_087221.1:4054555-4064555 GCF_015104395.2 Macrobrachium nipponense | reverse complement strand
CTGATTGGCTGGTACCGGGAAGTAGGCAGCTCCCAGCCAATCAGCGGCCGCCAAACTAACGTCTCGTAGGCATAGGGATCATCCAAGAATCTACCTTAATTGAACCAGTTATAATCCGAGTTCCCCCTTACGTGACTCATCATACAATTCGTGGGTTTTCGTGAAATTACACAAGTCCTTTATGATATGTGTGTCTAGATGCATAATATTCTATGCATAAAGAGGTTAAATGGTAAATCAGATTATGGAATTGTTATTACTTTTGTAACAAGTCATACAGATTTACATGAGGGATGGTATACATGAATTAATATTCCATACAAAGTCATACAAGAATACACTGGAAAAGGTGTACAAAAGAATACATGGACATGATATATATTCATTTTACGAAAATAATACATCATCGAGACACATTGCTAATATATACGACACACATCCTCCCCAGTTTCCCGATCGTGTTTGAAAGACAATAATTCATCTAATACATACGGTATGTGCATGTCACTAACGGTTGTATCCAACTTACCATTACCCTTAAGGTTAGTATAATTATTATCACTTTTATCACAAACCTCCTTTCTATTTATTAACCACTTTTGAAGCCATGGCGAGAATGTGCGTCTTAATAATCCAGTGGTTCAAGAGTAAAAGAACCACCGAATCCCTCAGTCGAGCTCCCCCCCAAACTCCCCCAAAACCCCCCCTCCCCCCGACACTCTGAGTCATTAAAGATGCTCCCTTTTATCACAACCACTGATTAAACAAGTTTTATCATGCTACCCTCCATGACTCCCACCTGAAGATATGAATCCCGCTAAAGCCCGACCCACTTTCGAACTGTTATCTCTCTCTCTTCTCTTCTCTTCTCTCTCTTCTCTCTCTCTCTCACGCTATATGAAATGACACAGATATTCAAACAGGAATTTTCAATGAAGTATATAATAGTGCTTTAGATAAATAACCACGAGGGAAATAAGGAGACCTGGTGCGCCTTGGATAGACGATGATCTCAAAAACAGAATGATTGAAAGGGACAAAATGCAAGAAAGGCTTAAACAAAAATAGACATGATGAAAATCTAAACAATGAGTATAAGGAAATGAAAAACCCATCAATTTTAAGATGCGTACTGCCAAAGCTTATTATAACAAAGACAAGATCAAGAAAAGTAAATCTCGTAGAGAAACATGGAAAATTATGAATAATATTGTATCTACTAAACTCAAAACTAAAAAGATTGAATACGAAAACCCAAAACCCAAAAGCTAGAACAGATCAATTTAACCAATACTTTGCTAATGTAGGCAAAATAACTTATGGTAAAACGCAGGAAATTTTACAAAAGTACGAAAATGTAGATGATAGAAACCACTCAAACTAATCTTGGTAATATTATAAGATTGTTTAGACCTCAACCAGTTACAGTAGAAACAATAGTATTAACAGTTAAGAGCTTGAATAATAGTAATGCTTACGGGACGGATGGTATTCCTACCAGCTTTCTAAAAGATTCCCATTATAGTTAATGCATATTATATCACGGTTATTATAAAATACATCGATTGTAACTGGGAAAATACCCTTCTATTTGGAAACAACCCCTCGTAAACCCTCTTCACAAGGAAGGAGACAAGGACGACCCTGGTAATTACAGACCTGTTTCTGTCCTTCCGGTGTTATCGAAGGTATGGAAAAGATTGTGTGTAATCAGTTAATGGAACATCTAGAAAAAATAATTTGATTTCTAACACTCAACATGGATTCCGTAAAGGTTTATCAACAGAAACAGCTCTGATGAAATTAACAGATGAAATTTATAAAAATATTGATAGAAAAAAAGTTTCCATATTAATTTTATGCGTCCTATCAAAGGCATTCGATAGTGTCAGCCATGATGAAATGTGTAAATCTCTTAAGGAACATCACATTGATACTTTCTGGTTTCGAGATTACGTGGGAGATAGGAGTCAGGTAGTTAGATTAGGAGACGTAAATTCTTGTATTGAAAAGGTTGAATTTGGGGTCCCACAGGGATCTGTCCTAGACCCAATTCTGATCAAATAGAAAATCTAGATGCCTTGATTAAAAGGGCTGAACTAATATTGCTCAAAATTAAGAAATATTTTCTAAGAAAAGGGCTATTATTAAATGCCACCAAAACACAGTGCATGTTTGTGGGTAGCTCACAGTATATTAGCAAAATTCCAGATGACATTGTAATAAAATGAGATGGGGATAAAGTAAAGATAAGTCAACATGTGAAAAATCTGGTCTACACATGGACAAGCATGGAAAAAGCTAAAAAAATCCAAAATTTTGCAGGTAGAGTAGCCGTTATTTGGGGTGAAAAAACACGATCACATCACCCCAACCCTCCAGCAATTAAAGTGGATAAAATTAAAAGAAAAGTGTATGTACGATGTTTGTGTTTTTGTTTTTAAAAGTTTGAGAAAAGAATATCCCAACTGGCTATACACATTTCCTACAGTTGGTAATTGTAGGAATGCATTAACAAGACAGAATGAAAATCTATATGTAGACAGCTATCGAACAGATTTGGGTTCACGCTCGATGGCAATAAGGGGCCCAGCTTGCTGGAATAAACTACCTCTGGAATTAAGAAAATGTATAGATGTTAGTTCTGATTTATTCAAAAGGAAACTTAAGCAATACTTCTTACATTTTACTTGAATGTATATATATCCTAGAATTTTACAATCCAATTATTGTGAATTTGATGAAATAATTTATATTATGTAATGTAGCAGAATAACCATTTTATAATGGAATAGAGGTTTTAGACTTTAGACTTTGACTTGACTCTCCCTTTCCAGCTACGCTTCGTGAAATTCAGCATCTCAAATTTCATTCTTTTCCTCTGTTTCCCCGGCTCGCAGTGCGTACGTCATCCCTGACTTTGATAAAATTCATTATTTGCTTTTTACTCAGTATAGTGACTCAGTCACTATACTGCCTGCCTGCCTTTGATAAGATTTATTTTCAGTTTCTAGTAGGATACTACCAGTCACCAGTAGATATTTCTCTCCTTTTTTCCCGAAAGTCGCTTCCGAACTTATTGCATTAGAAGAATACTCCCCTCCACTTTAAGCATTCGTTATAAGTTATGACTCTTCTTACTACCCGACTTCCAATCTGAACATTTCGTCTTTTGAAATATAAATAATATGGCGTTACTCATCGATCACTCCTGTGTAAATGACGTTCTGATAAAACCTCTTTCATTCTTGATAGTATATTCCTTGTTATTCCACGGAGACTGGCACAGTGTACGAAAAAAACGAATGCAAAGTCCGCAATTATATGAAATACCCGGTTGTATCTGTCTTTTAACTTCGTAAACGGTATTTATATTCAGAATGATTACGCAGAAATCTGAAAAATCCTTGTGATTAAAATTCAGGCTTGACAGCGTAACTGTCAAAGAAGATAATCAAATTTCTGGGTTACCTCTCTACGTAGAAAAATACCCAGAGACCTATATTATTAATACCCGAAGATGACTCTAAAGTGTTACATATAAACGATAAAGGTTTATTTCTACTTAAATAAACCCGCCCATTGCGAATATTCTTAAATATCTAATTAACGGCCCTAACATGTCATTTAAAGATATTTCTAATTCTCTACCCAGTGACCTATATTATTAATACCCAAAGATGACTCTAGAGTTTTAGATGTAAAGACTAAAGGTTCATTTCTACTTAATGGTAATATAACTCTCCTACATCATCTGAGGCGAATATTCCTAAATATCTAATTAATGGCCCTAACATGTCTTTTAAAGATATTTCTAATTCTCTAGTATCCATCCATTTCACCCTCTATCGTCGCACTGAATTATCCTATCTGCATGAATCATTTGTTATCTTTGGAAATTTCGACCGGTAGGGAATCCTTCACATCCTCGGTCGTGAAACTAAAGCAGAAAATATATCTCCCCCTTTAGAAGCATTGCAAGTGATCATGTTTTCATGCCCGGCCCCGATTGCTTTCTTCGTTTCATAATATAGTTACGTTATTCTCCTTGGGAACATAGTCTTGAATATTATATATAGTGTCCCCATTAATAGTGATATGTATATTTACTTAACTCGCAGTGTTCAAAATATAACCCGTTCCTGGCATATTCTCCTGAAAAATCAAATAGGTGTGAAATTTTACAGGTTTCCTATGGTCGCGTCGGCGCCACGCAAAACTCTACGGTGTGATCATGTTTTCATTCCCGGCCCCGATTGCTTTCAGCGTTTCATAAGATAATTGCGTTTTTCTCCCGTGGAATTTACTCTTGAATATTATATGTAGTGTCCCTGTTAATAGTGATACGTATTTACTTAACTCGCAGTGTTCGAAATATAACCCGTTCCTGGCATATTCTCCCGAAAAATTCTTCATATCAACCAAGGCGATTGTTAACTTCTTGGGAATACACACTCCAAATGCCTGATCGATTAATATAGATGATTCATTCGTTCCGATGATATACGTTTTATACTGATAAAGCCTCATTCAAAGCGGACATGGCGTTATAGTGCGGGGTAACCCAGTTAATCCATAATTTTGCCTTCTCAACGTTCAACTGGTTCAACTCTCCATTTATATCTATACCCAAAATCCAGCTGTTATTAGCCATTTCTAAACTAATTCTCAATTCCATCGATTCTAGTAAATACATGTCAATACTCGCTAGATCAAGGAGCAAGGGGAGGTAGGTATGTATACCAAGCGATTTAGGAGTCGCCATGACACTCGTTTCCCACCTGGCAGCGTCTAATTTACCAAACGTCCCATTATCATCGTCATTAAACAATCCACTCCGCAATGGGTTTTATATTTTTTAAGTTTGATATACGATTGATAGTGAAATATCGGACAAGATTCCACCAACATCTCATTCATAAATATGGATACGGATTTGAAAAGTGTTACTTATTCCGTTGACAAACGCTTCCCTACCTTCATCCGTATTCAAATGTGATATACTATACCCCCCAAAAAAAGATTCTGATTCCGGAACCTTCTGTAACGTCCATTGCATAGTATTCCCATCCTTTTTATTTAAAGGACTAACCTGTAAATACCTCGAAAACTGATCGATGACTATTAAAAGATATTTATAACATTCGTTATAAGAGGCGAGTTTAGACATGTCAGCCAGATCACTGCTAACGGTGACCCGAGGTTTCGGGGATATCACCTTTCTTCGAAGGAATTTCTTCAGTGTAACTTTCAGAGGGTTGACTCTTTAGATCATTTTTTGACACCATCTCTAAATAATATATTTATATCACTAAAACTGTCGGGGTATTCAACATTTTCGTATATCTTCATTTCACACATCATATTAGTCCTGAGCTGTAAGCTATCAGGTGCGAGGTCAACCAGTAGATAACCGTACTACTGGATACGAGATAATGCCTTCTTATATATCTCGGAGAATTCCCACCCTTCTGATGTCCAATTAACTGACGGACCAAAGTTTCAATTTGAACTATGTCTCTATTCTTCATCAGAATGTGATGGGAGCAGTTGAGACTGCTATTTCTACGGAATTTTCCTGAATGGAATACATTCTACGTTATGAACACGACGGATATTGACGGATGCCGTCCAGCAGTTAACGCCTCTGTCATCGAGAGTGTATAACAGTCCCATGTCAGTCGTCCCTCGATCTATATATTCAAAGGGGTTTAATAATTCTTTACTAATCCTGATCTTGTTCCTTATAGGTGAGTACTTCTGTAATGGATGTTCATTCACTCCGCAATATAGTACTATATTATAGAATTTTTTTTCATACTCTTCAATTATTTTCTGGCAAATCACACTCTTTCCCGAGTTGCTGCTATGATAATTCGGGACGGATATGCGAACAGATCCATCGCTTCTGAGAAAAAATGAGTTGCTTGCATCTCAAAAGTTCCGATGATGACACTATTCAAACGAAGAGAGAGAATGTGTAAAATAAAGGTAGCAAATATTTTATTCACTTAGAATAGACATTACAAATTAATACATTTTATATACACTGAATAGTCATATCATAATAAATTCCTTATTTACATAGAACACACAGGTGTGGAGATAAAGGGTGTAAAAAGTGGTTAGCAAATATTGTATTTCAAGGAACATTTTTCGGGGGATATCAGGTTTGAATACGGATGAAGGTAGGGAATTCAATAACAAGCAGGTGAGGGAATACCTAAACGACAGAAATATAAAATTATGAAGTGTACATCCGAGAGAAATTAAAGCGGCGATAGCTGAAATAGTTATCAGGACACTGAAAAGTAAAATATATAGTTACTTAACTCACAACAATACAAATGAATACGTTAATGTGCTGCATGACATCGCTACCAGCCATAATAATACGCCACACAGAGGATTAGGAGGTGGGCAGACCTCGAATCGCATTCATACGTTAGTAGACAGAGAGGATATAAACAGCAGTTTTTTCAGGATATATACAATAAAAAAAACGGATCACCGCAGAAAGAACCCGTCAGTTCCCTTTTCAAAGGTTGGTAGTATAGTCGATATAGCAGATGAGGACAGGACTGTATTCTTCGGGAAAGGATATGCCGTGCAGAACACTTGCATTTACGATTAATTTAAAAATAGGGAAAGTTGACTGGAAACAGAATCCTACAATTAAAGGAGTTTTACAAAGAAGGGTTAACCCCCGCCGACCTCCCGCAGCTCTACGATATCAATATTTAAAAAAAAAAAAAAAGAGGAAGAGAGGGAATAAGAAGCAGTACTACATCAAGCGGAGGGAGTACCCGAAACAATTTAATTCCTGGTTGGATGAATCTCGGCTTGTTGGGTATGAGTTATTTTAGTAGAAGAGCGTTAATATATAAAAATGAGGATTTCATCCTTTCTATATCGCGTCTTTCAGCTCCGAATGGGAATAGATTAGGAAAAGAATTTATTAGTACTATTTCCGTGTCTTTAGAGACTTTCTTCAGGGGAAATCTAATGCAGGATAAAATTCACGTGAAAAGGATCAGAAGGTTTAGGAAAGAGATGAATGAAGTCTCCTTGAAGAAAACTCCGTTACTGAAGAAGAAGGAAATATTTAAGAGTAGGGAAGGCGGTGGCTTGATTTTATCTGTATTACTCCCCATAGTTGAAGATTAATAAAAAGTCTCTTCAAATAATAATAACACCTTTTCACTGATAGGAACTGTTTTTGAAGGTAGGTAATATAGTATGTAAGGCATATGAGAAGAGGACTGTATTCTTCAGGAAGGGATATACCGTGCAGGGACACTTACGGATTATTCTTAAAAAAATAATAACAATAGAATAAGATAGAATAAAATAAAAATAAATAGATTAATAAATTGGGAAAGTTGACAAGAAACAGAATCCTATAGTATATTAAAGGGCTTTAATAAAGAAGGATTAATCCCCGCCAACCTCCCACTCGCTCTACGATATCAATATTTTAAAAAAAGAGGAAGAGAGGGAATAGGACGCAGTACTATATCAAGCGGAGGGAGTACCCGAAACGATTAATTCCTGGTTGGATGAATCTCAGCTTGTTCGGGTATGAGCCATCCTATTAAAAAAGCGTTAATATTTCCATTTACTCCCGAGAATAACTTATGAAAGGTAGATGAAAGAAAGAAAGAGGGGCAGGAGAAGGGAGATCGGAAGTGATCGGAAATAATATTAGTAATAGTAAAGACGGTGGTAATGGTAATAGTAATAAAGGTAATATGAGTGTAAGGAGTGAAACTCGCAAACCAATTCATCTCAGCATTTACAACACGGGAGATAGACGTCAAGTTCCAACGTCGGTTAAATCAGTTATACCACCTCCTCCTCCTCCTCCTCCTCCTCTACCACCAGCTGGTTGAAATCAGTGTTTTTACCTCCCATAGAGTATGAGGAGTTTGTGTGGGGGGGGGGGGGGTCCAGAGTTGGAATTAGGGTTTTCATCGCCATAGAGTTTTTCACGGAGCTAACATGACCGTGGGAACCTGTGAAATTTCACACCTATTTGTTATATTCACGCCTTTATGGTCAATTTTCACACCTAAAGGTGTGAAAAGTAATTAACACCTCATAAAAAGGTGTGAAATTTCACACCTAGGTGTTTATCTCTAGGTAGAAAAATAGACTACCTGTGGATTAGCACCTAGGTGTTGAGGGACAATGGGGTTTTTTCCCTACTATTAAGGGCCAAATTTTTTTTCCAATAATTTTAGTTAGAATGCATAAAACTGGTGTCAGTGAATATGAAAATCATACCAGTTTGTTATGTAAACAATAACTAAGTAAGTTATAGACATTTTTCTAAAGAGTCATAAAAGGGGATCATGGTACAAAGAGGGTATGAAAGGCTTCATCTCAAATTTTTCTGAAAATATTATTCACTTATTGAAGACACATGTCTTATAATTATGCCAAGTAATGGGAAAAAACAAAAATATAAAATGTTTATTCCTTTAAAAATAGGCTAAGTTGATGATTTTATGTTAAACTTCTATAAATCACTTATTGATGCCATTCAGGAAAACAGTTAACATGGAGTCCAACAATACATCTACTGCTCTGTTTTCTAATGTTCACTTTGCAGACAGCACATTTCCTCTGCTTGCCCAACTCAGTTCGTTCCAAATGATGTCCTGTGTTACTTTTTCTGATCTCTTCAGGAACACACTTCTTTGCTTGCTTGCTGAGTGATGGTCAGACAGTGACGAGGTGCTTATGTAGCACTTCACTATTCTTCTTTGAAATTCTAAGAGAGGAATGTTTTCATTCGCCATACAATAATACAAGATGTGAGCATTTACAACAGCCATTTTTTTCTGTTCGCTCCACCTTTTCTCCTTCTGAGTGGGCTGTGATCCTCGATAGTTAGACAGTAGCTTTACGTTATTGTTATCTTTCCACACAGTTGCAAAAAAATTATTATTTTTGTCATACCTATAATCATAAAATCCTCCCTCTTGCCTTTTCAATGATTCATCAGTTCGTAGAGGGCATTTATTGGCGTGGTTGTTTCGAACAGTACCTGAAGCCGAAATATTTTTTGCTAAAAATTTGTAAAATAATTATCAAAATAAAAAGTGTGATTACTCGGTGACATAACTTTTGAAACTTTGTTCAAAACCGCTGAAGCTCCTAGTCCATTTACTTCTGAGTACTGTTGTCGTTTTCCTTCATAAAGGTCAAAGATGAAACAGTAGCCTGTAGAAGAACATCAAATTGACCAGTTTTTATAACCAAAGCGAATGGGCTTTCCTCTTATGAATTGTTTCATAAAGTGGCGACCATAGTACTGGATTATTTGTTCATCAATACTCAGCCTTTTAGAAAATATTCCAAATTTTTAAAACTTCTCATTCATGAGCTCCATAATAGGAGCAATCTTGAACGATCTTGGAGGTTCGTTACTGCCTAAGGTCGAGTTGTCATTGAAATGAAGGTACTTCTTTATCTCAAGGTATCTATTCTTGCTAAAACATTTTCTAACAAATCTTCATCTTCACACCAATACAGTTTTTCATGAGGCAAGCTCCTATAGCCAGTGTACAAGAGCAATCCTATTAGTTTCCGCAGCCAATCATCAGAAAAAAGAAAATCGTGTCGATTGTTTTGACTGGCATATATCACACTTTGCTGCCCAATGTGTTTCCTGATATCCTCATCAAATAATTCTTCAAACACCTCAACAGGAGTTTTATCTTGGAATTCATTTTTATATCACTAACTCTCTCATTTATTTCGTTTTCATCTCCCTTGTCAACACAAAAATCTTCACGTTCTTTTATCCAGGTAGAATCTAATTTTCTTTCCTTTCTATTTGGAGCATCAGTAGATATTGGTAGAGCTTCCTGGCCTGCTTCATCATTTGCATGTATTTCTATATGACCCGGTACTTCAGTAACATTCTGCTCAATGAAATTATCTTCATCAACATCTTCTTCATCAGAAATAACATCAACTTTATCTGGAGGTA
>NC_087221.1:4044555-4049555 GCF_015104395.2 Macrobrachium nipponense | reverse complement strand
TGAATTCATTAGTTTGTGTGGTCACTGCTATGATTTTTTGAGATCCCGTTTGCTTTGATATAGTTTTCATTTTTTTTATCCGGGGCAGGAGGCTTTGGAAGCCAGATTTTATGATTTATACTTTTTGAACTAGTCAATACTTTCTTTGGACTTTCATATGAAATTTATTTTTGTATCTTGACATTTGATTCAGTTGACTAATTAATTATTAGATATGATAAAGACAAAGAGAGAGCGGAATTTTTGGGATTTTCTTTCAGGTGGTCAGCGGTGCCAGCAGATTTTAAGTGGCTAGAAAAAAAAGGTAACATATGCCATGCAGAGGACATAATAGATATCGTATCATAGCGGTAGAACCATCAGTTACTACATCAATGGTCGGTTCCGGCTCCGAAGAGATTGGTAATAATTGTAATAGAGGAATGTAGGATGTTAGAACATACATTTATGGTGAGGCGCTGTTGGGAGGGTTGGTATGACTACTCTGAGCAGATATTTTGATGAGTCGGCAGATCTATCTTGGGGAGTGTTCGACTCAATTCCCCTCGTCAGTTCTCTTAGCCTTTGTGAATGATCAGATAGGTAGTGCCGTGTGCTTTTAAGGTGATACGATCGCAGATGCGTTTCTTTTGTAAATCGATCGCGAGTGCTTCTTTTGTAATAAGACGCAAGGACATTTTTTTTTTTTATGTGGGAATGTCGCGCTAAGGTGAGGATTCAGGTAAGAAAGAAAAGTGATTGTTCATTTAACTGTTTTTGTTCTCGCCCTATTTGTGATTTTATGAATACAGCGTGAATATGTTGATATCTGTTAGGATACTATATTATCCTTATATTGCATGCTATTATATTGAGTTGTTGTTACAATTGCAACGTATTTTATGTTGTTTTTTTTATACATACGTCCGTATTTTTTGTTTTTTACGAGGTCGT
Source organism: Macrobrachium nipponense (assembly GCF_015104395.2). Classification (NCBI taxonomy): domain Eukaryota; kingdom Metazoa; phylum Arthropoda; class Malacostraca; order Decapoda; family Palaemonidae; genus Macrobrachium; species Macrobrachium nipponense. Next base: position 4,048,622 of record NC_087221.1, on the reverse strand, counting down.
GTTGGGGTGCGTGTTTACTTGGCAATTTTGCCTTGGCACCTGAGTCGAGACACAGACGTGTCAAAAAAAAAAAAAATCCCTGCATTCAGCCTTTCTTTCAAGGGAGGTTAGACAGGTTGTTAACGGGCGGGAGGGTGGGGGGGGGGGCGGGGGGGGGGGGGGGGGGGGGGGGGGGCTAGGGGCTCGGTGTATTGAAGGGAAAAACGATCCTGCTTTTCTTCTCTCATTTTTCTTCCTCCTCCTTAGCTTTGATAAAACTTCTGGCCCGTTTTTCTTTTCTTGAAGGGGGAACTGCTGTATGTATCCCCTTGAAAAGGTTTGGCATGGTAACCTTGAACTATATTTTGCGATCAGCTGTTCATGCGGCCCAAGTCTGTGATTTGTTCCGGTAGGATTATTAATCAATTTTGAATGTTATTAATTTCTTTGAAATTTGGTGGATTAATGGGAGATTGATATGTTATCTTGTGTGTGTACATGTGTGTGAATGTGTGTGTGTTTTGGAAAGAGTGATTTTTGTTTCTGTTATATTTTAGTTGCTATTGAATGGGGAATAAATGTTTTAATTCTCCCTTTTCTGAGAGTTTTTCCATTTGACTTAGAGAATGTTATAGGAATTTTCAATATCCTATGCATTTGTGATTGGCTACGAGGGGAATAGGATATGCCCTCCAAAAGGGACAGGGGTTATTATCAAAGCTATTAAAGAGGGGAAAAGTTGGGGAAGTGTCAGGGGAGGAGGAATATAAAAAGATTTTGCTCCTTAAAGTCACAACAGTCATTTCCAGAATTCAACCATTCCAAGGAATCGTTGATGGTGTCCATACTCAGCCAGTAGAGATTTTTATTTAAGCTGTAAATGATTACATTGGAACCCCAGCTTTCGTACATAATCTGTTCCAGAACGTCTGGCAAAATCCGAAACAATAATTCCCATAAGGATTTATATAAATACAATTGATGCGTTCCAAACACCCAAAATATATATATGGAAAGTACATTTTATAGAGAATAAACAGTTTTACATACAGAAAACGATGAAAATAAAGACAAATGACTAATGAAATGAATAATTAAACATTTAACATCACTCTTACTTTTTTGAAAGACTCTTGTTGGTGTATGGAAGATGGAGAGGAGAGGAGAGAGAGTAGGAGAGGTTATTGTTTGGAGGGGGAATCCTACTCCACAAGGACTTTAGGCATCAAGGACCTATCTGGGGTTACTTTTTCTCCTCGTTTTTTACTGTCACAAGGACCAGCTTGAAAGTCCCCGGACCCCTGTTGCACAAAAAGCTGACCAGAGGCATCTGTTTCTGGTGTCTCTTTACACTTTGCCTAAAGTGAAACTAGTCATTGTCATTAAACATGTTGGTGAAATGGATTACAATATCTTTGTTAGAGATGATAATTCTCCAAAAAAAATTTCACATCACTCCACTTTGCAAACATGTCTTAATCACTGAAGTAGGCACATTATCCCCTCCCTCTTCCTCATCCTCCTCTTCTGATTCCTCTTCTACCATCTGTTGTTATTCCTGCTGAAGGTCTTCCCCAGAGTCACAATAAATTCTGCAACAAGAGTAGGATGGTCAAAGTCAACTCAAATCCTTCAAAATCCTTCTAGAGGTAACATTCTCAGGGCACGTTTCTCCAAGCATTGTTCATCATTCTGAACGTCACTCCCTGACAAGCCTTATCTACAGGCTTATGCAATTGAAGATACTGGAGTAATCCTTTCAGAACTCTCTTAGGGTCAATTCAGTGTCCAAGGTCACTTCCAAACACCTTTGAAACAGTGATTTGGTGAACAACTTGTTTGTTCATTGGGTGGATATGGGTGTGGTTTTAAAGGGCAAGAACTTTACTGTGATAGATTTAAATTCATATAACATCTGGTCTTCCAAGCCAGGAGGATAGGCTTGGGCTCTGGCAATGCACTTTCCTCCTGCGTGAAGTAGGTCCTCTTTGGCATTTTTATCCAAAAGAGACCTAATTTTGCAACTGAAGACTTGTTGGGAGAGGAATCCTTTAGCCTCTAAATATTATTTGTATTCATCAACCAAATCTTCGGCTGCATATTTGTCCAAATTCGCAGCCTCCCCTTGCCTTACAACATTATGTATGTCCATTCGCTTTTGTAATTTCTCAAACCAGCCTCTGCTGGCCTTTAAGTCATTAACAGCAGCACTTGTAGGCATTTTCTTATTACGATTGGCAGGCAACATTCTTGTTTTCTTTCTGTTGTTGAGTAGGAGGCAAATTTAGTCACACTAGGTTCTGCGCCTAGGTCCAAATTAAAGCCATCCACTTCAGTCTTTCAAAAATCAACTAACATTGCCTCTTTTGTTCATTACTACTCCAATCACCATCAAAATGTTAAATTCTCTGTTTTTTCTGGGATGTTCCTAAGGGCTTTACGTGTCTGTAGCCCGCAGTTTATTGACGCTGAAATTAAAGCTATTTATGATATTGCATTGAAACTTAAATACCCAAGGATTTTTGTAGATGTGGCATGGAAAAGAGCTAGAAAAAATTTCATTCAACTAATGACAAACTTGGATCAGCCATTAAATCTTTGGCTAATTCAAACTCTTAAGATACAAAAATAGACCAAAATAGCTAACATGAAAATTAAATGAAACGAATCTAAAATCCCAAAACCATGAAAACCCATATTGAATAGAACTGTCAAATAACACCATTAGTCTCTCTGAAATAAATGTCTGGAGAATTCATTTTCGATAGTGACAATCCGAATCCATCTGAAAAATAAATCACAATTATCAGCCACTGAAATGCATAAATAGAAAGAGTGGATAAATGTCCCATAAACCAACTAAGTGTTTTCCGGGTCTTCAAGTACCCTAACACTGTTCTAAGTTTCAACGTCCTTTCCTCCTTTATTGATGGATCTCCATGCACCTCCTCTGGCCTTGTTTCACACTGAACGCCTGTCGTATTATTGCCCCTTTAATTACTACACTGGAGATTTATTCTATTCATTTGCTCTAACAGATGTATGAACTTTTGCACGCTACTTAATGCACGAATGCATGCACGAATGCACACACACTAGGTTATTCTGTTGTACGTGTGGTTTCCCATTGCTCATGTACATGTCCTATTTAGCGCACTAACATCACAATCATGTGATTCCGAGCTAAGCAGATAATTTGCACCAATATTCTGTGAAAACTAGGCAAATATCGAATGCGTATTTTGTACATATGGGTAAGAATTGTAAGCCCCATACCCTTAGCATCTGTATATAAACTTTTCTCCACAGAATTTGATGGCATGCCAATTTTTGAAAGAAATTTTGAATGAAGTCTATCTCTATCATCTTTCCCTTTCGACTTTGAAATATTGCTCCTAAGATCTATTATGTGTAAACAAACATGACTATCATAACAGCGTTGTATGCAATGAGTCTTTGACATCTTTTGATGCTGCAAATAGACCCAAAACATCGCTGTCATTTTTCAACCCTGAAAGTTCTATTTAGAATAGTTGTCTTTCTTTTTCTTATCTTAATTGGGAAAAAATTATGTTAATTCAATTATTAATTGAAGCATTTAATTTTGTTCAGATTCAGCTCAATTATGCAATAAAGGCTATGGTTAATTGATGGAAATAATAATATGCGCCCTGTTATAATAACACCTAAATGTAAAGTGCTTTCATCCTGGGCAAAATCTATTTCTAACCTAAGAATAAAACAAAGATCAGAAAAGGAAAAAGAAATGTTGATAACAATTCAGAGAGAGAGATGCCCACTTCACTTGTTCTGATTCAATAACACGATCATTTTGGTACCTCGGGCTAGAGGTCAGATTTGAAGAATTGGATTGGTTTTGAAAGATAACCTGCTTCCCTGTCATATATTTCCATGGTGGCTGGATTCTATCATAATTCTATGCTAAGGTTCTTATGTAGATTTACATACACACTCAAATGCTTCTGGAAATAAAACTGTACATTTTCTAATGCATACGTACACATGAATATCAGCCGAAGAGATTTTCATGCACTCGTGGAAATGTTTATTTATTCATTGAAAGACTG
>NC_087221.1:4037953-4041555 GCF_015104395.2 Macrobrachium nipponense | reverse complement strand
TATCGAGATAATAAGTTAATTAAAAACCTTAGAGAACATTTCAAACAAGCAATAGACTAAAAACTTTAAGAAATATGGTAATTAAAATTTACAGAACATCTAAAACAAATAATGAGAGGACAAGTACCCTAAGTAAAAAGTAGAGAAGGGAATGATTTGAAAACACAGTTCGGCCCAGATCTCAGTTATGCTAAATACAACGTGGCAGCAGCCACGCTAGCATTTAGAGAAGGAACCAGTCGTTTGATGTATAATGACTCAAGTGTCGTTAAGTAATTGTTGGGAGTGCTGTCAATGATTGAGAAATGTGTTTTTATCAATATTAATTTTACATATTTTGGCGTGGTTGCGGATATTGGATAATTCTGGATTTGTTATTCGTTGTCCTATCTGTAGCTAACACCTAAGTGACTAGAATAATCTCACTTTTAGTAACCGTTTGGTCGATCCGACGTAAATACCAGGACAACCCAGACAATTATTTATAAATGACGTCGGATCTCATGAACGGTGGTAGTTTTTCTTTGTGTGTAAAAAATGTGCCAATTTTTAATGGTTGACAGGAATCAAGTTTAATTTTAAACAACCTATTTCACTTTCAATGATTTTCCTTATTCGTTCGCCTAATTTGTTTTTGTATGTAAAAGGAATGGTACAGTACTTAACTAGCTTCTTAACATCATAGGAAGGAACTTGCTCAGAAAAATTATTATTTAAAATTCTATTTACTACATTATAAAAAACATTTACTGGATAAGAATTGTTGATAAAATACCTCTTAAAAATTCAATTTCTACGTGAAATAAATGCCAATTTGAGCATATTTCATAGCTCTAAAAACCAGGGTTGAGATGGCATTAATTTTAAAATTCAAAAACAAAAAAACAAAACTATAAAAATTATTACCCAAACCCGAAATGTATTGTTTCCTAAAATGGTAGTGTTGATGTATCATCTTCCTTAACAACCTCTTTAGATCTAAAAATGATAAGCAGTTTATTATCCTCGGTTTCCATAGTAAATTTATATTATGATGCTGGCTATTCACAAAATCCAAGAAGGCTTCACTTTGCCACCCTTAAATATTTAAATAAATAAAAATAAAAAAGTGTCATCAACATACCTGATGTGGCTTAAAATTAGAAGGGCATTCTCGTTAAAAATTTTGATTCTAAAAAGTCCATAAAAATATCTGCAAATATAGGGGCCAACGGGGACCCCATAGCCAAAACCCTCGACCTGCGAGTACAATTTGGAATTAAAAGTAAAACTGAATCTTGCACTGCAAGTTCTAAAAGTTGTTTGAATAAAATTCTAGCAAATCCATGGAAGCATGTGGTATTTAAAAAAACTTTATCTAAAATAATCTCAATTGTTTCTTCCACTGGTATGTTTTGTAAAAAGTGATTCAATGTCAAGACTTATCATGTAAAGATCTGAATCTTGTCTGACAATTAATTCCTGAAAATTCGTAGCCATTTTTAACTGTGTTAACAGGATGTGCGAATTCAGACAACAATTTGGCCACATATTTAGAGATGTTAAAGTTAGGACTTTTAATGGATGACACTATAGGGCGAATGGGAAAGCCTTCTTTATGTATTTTTGGTAGGACCATACAGGATACCGAAAGATGAACCAGTGACAAAAAGGTTATCATATGTTGTTTCATTAATGATTTTTAGACTTTTTAATTTTCTAAGAAATCTATTGATTCTGTCCCTTTATTTCTCAGAAAAACTTAAATCTCCCAATAATTTGAATTTGGTGGTGTCAGCTAGAATGTTGAGGAACTTTTCTATTGTAGTCGTGCTTGTTAAGGATAACTATACCTTTACCTTTATCCGGTTTACATATAATGATATTGTCATTCTCTTTCAGTTTTTTCAGAATTATCAAATCATCCTTCTTAAAGAAAGGATACCATTTAACTTTCAAATTCTTATACACATCATGTAGGTGTTTTTATTCCAATTTTAATAACAGAAAACATTGTATTCATAATTTGTCTGACTATGCCTTGTCTAAAGGGAGGGGGAGTTTATTTTATCCTTCGGCCTAGATTTCTGTATTCCGTCTTATAGACCTAATTATGCCTAAGTTCTATTTTCCTTTTGAGATTCTGTTCCAGAGACTTCAAGTGTCTAAACGTTGTTAATGATTTGAGTAATTTACAGCATAAATTATCTAACTCCCTACATGATGTGTTTATAATTTTTTTATTTTTTATTTATTTATTTATTTTTTATTTTTTTTTTTTATTTATTTATTTTTATTTCTTTACTTTTAATTAATTTTGTACTTTTTTTTATTTACTTTTATTTATTTTTTATTTAATTTATTTATTTATTTAGTTTTATTTTTATTTATTTATTTATTTATATTTATTTATTTTCATTTATGTATTTATTTTTATTTATTTATTTTATTATTTATTTTTATTTATTTTTAATTTTTATCTTTTAAATTTTTTTTGAATTTTTTGAAATTTATTTTTTTTATTTATTTAGTTTTATTTATTTATTTTCTTTCATTTATTTATTTTTTTTATTTTATATTTTCATTATTTATTTTCATATTTATTTTTATTTATTTATTTTTCATTTATCTACTTTTATTTATTTTTTTTATTCATTTATTATATATTTTTATTTATTCATTTATTTTTTCATTTTTATTTATTATTTATTTATTTATTTTTATATATATATATTTTATTTTTTTTTTATTTTTATTTATTTATTTATTTTTCATTTATTTTATTTTTCATTTATTTATTCATTAACCCTCTTACGCCGGAGCCCTAAAAATCAAAACGTCTCCGTATGCCGGCCTGGTTTGGAGTGAGCGCGGAGTGGAAAAAAATAATTTTTTCAAAAATTACAGCGCGCGTACTTTTGAAGATTAAGAGTTCATTTTTGGCTCCATTTTTTGTCATTGCCTGAAATTTAGTATGCAATCATCAGAAATGAAAAATATATCATTATCATATGTAAATAATGCGATATATGGTAGCGAAAAAAAAAAAATTCATACATAATTGTATTCAAATCACGCTGTGCAGAAAACGGTCAAAGCTAACCAGTTTACCTATTTTTGCGTTGTATTGTACACTAAATTGCGATCATTTTGATATATAATACATTGTAAAACAATAAAAGCAACACCGGAAAAATGTTATCACAAAATGATGTACGAATTCGTAACGCGCGGACGCAAAAAAAATATTTTTTTCAAAAATTCACCGTAATTCTAAATAATGTTCTAGAGACTTCCAATTTGTTTCAAAATAACTTAGACATGAATTGAATATTACGATACTGTAAGAGTTTTTAGATTAGAATTGCAGATTTCGAGACCATTTCGGACGAGTTAAATTTGACCAAATGTCGAAATTTTAAATATATATAAATTTTTTCATATGCACATATTTCGAAGATGGAAAAAGCTACAACCTTCAATTATTTTTTTATTGGGGGGGGGTATTCTTCATGAATTTGCGCACATTTTGACATATGAAAATCTATAAAAAGGCTAATATGAAAAGGAGCAAATATTAGGATAATGCCATGTACGTATTTCGGAGACTTGCGGCCGCGAAT